>NC_085861.1:35653999-35658999 GCF_034702125.1 Engraulis encrasicolus
TACTAAATAAAAAAAACAGCTAAAGCGGTAAATAAATGAATTAATTTTATGCATGTTTTAATAAAGCAAACATTACAATGAACACAGATGTAGAAGAGTGGCAGATGCCACCAAGTGTCATAAACATGAGTGTGAACTCTGCTACATCAACCCCAGGGCTAACCTTTATGAGACCATCACGCACACACGCACACACACGCACGCACGCACGCACGCACGCACGCACGCACGCACGCACGCACGCACGCACACACACACACACACACACACACACACACACACACACACACACACACACACACACACACACACACACACACACAAGCACACAGGTGGCATTCAGTGCACAGTGTATACAATATCGGAAATTAACATCAACGTTTACACTTATGCATATTCAGACAGCATTTATGAACATGTATATTTTACCCAACAGCAATGCATGCCTGTTTTGCTTACTCTAAAATCATGAATAATTCTACACATGAATCAATAGTTCTACTCAGAGGGACTAAGCAACATGACCATATGTGCTGTAAACATCTTGTTTTACTGATTGAGATGAAGAGGGAGAAGGCCCACAGGTCATGTTGTGTATGTGTGTGCATGTGCGCGTGCGTGTGCGTGTGCGTGTGCGTGTACATTCATTTGTGTGTGATTATGAGTTGCTGGTGTGTAGTTACAAAAAGCTGTGTGTGTGTGTGTGTGTGCGTGTGTGCAAACGCGCGCATGTGTGTGTATATGATTAAGAATTGCTAGTGTTTGGTTACGAGAAGGTGTGTGTGTGTGTGTGTGTGTGTGTGTGTGTGTGTGTGTGTGTGTGTGTGTGTGTGTGTGTGTGTGTGTGTGTGTGTGTGTGTGTGTGTGTGTGTGTGTGTGTGTGTGTGTGTGTGTGTGTGGCTATGAGGGCTCTTGTCCCGTGTGTGCGTGCGTGCGTGTGTGCGTGTGCGTGCGTCCGTCCGTGCATGTGTGTGTCTGTGTGATTACAGCATATATGTATCAATATCAGCTCACACATGAGAGCCATAAAGCCTCAACTGCCCCCCTGGGCCCTCTAATTGATATTAATAATCCTCTAATTAAGGAACAAATGTAGAATGGGCTGGGAAATTAATAAATCAGCCAAGGAGGAGAGAGGGGAGGGGAGGGAAGGGGAGGGTAGAAGCGAAAATGAAAGAGTAGCAGACTAAGAGAAAATTAGAGAGGAAAGAGGCGGGAGGGGGGAGAGAGAGAGAGAGAGAGAGAGAGAGAGAGAGAGAGAGAGAGAGAGAGAGAGAGATAGAGAAAGAGAGAGAGAGAGATAGAGAAAGAGAGAGAGAGAGATAGAGAGAGAGTATGAGACACAATAAAAGAGGTTAGAAGAAGAGAAGGCAAGAGAGAGAGAACAAAGCAGAGATTATGAAGGATGTTACTCTGTGTGTGTGTGTGTGTGTGTGTGTGTGTGTGTGTGTGTGTGTGTGTGTGTGTTTGTGTGTGTGTGTGTGCGTGCGTGCGTGCGTGCGTGCGTGCGTGCGTGCGTGCGTGCGTGCGTGCGTGCGTGCGTGCATGCGTGCGTGCGTGAGCACATGTGTGTGTGTATTCTCCAGTTTCCTCTAAAGATTAATATTCAGCCTCGTGCATCTCCTCTGGGGTGTCTCCAGACAAATATGCCTCTCTCTCTCTCTCTCCTACACACACACACACACACACACACACACACACACACACACACACACACACACACACACACACACACACACACACACACACACACACACACACACACACACACACACACAACCAGCCCACACACCTTCTCTATGCACCTCCGCTTACCTCTTCAGTAATAACATTGGACCTACATCCACCCTCACCCTCCAAAACACAGAACACACACAAGATACATGGCATAGGAGAACACACACACACACACACACACACACACACACACACACACACACACACACACACACACACACACACACACACACACACACACACACACACACACACACACACACACACACACACACACACACACACACACACACACACACACACACACACACCTACACCTACACCTATACAGTACATTGGACACACAAGCTGACTGGTATAAGAGAATTACGATGATGAATATGACGGGATGGCAACGACAATAATGATGATGATTTTGAATATGGTTATGGTTATGATGAAGCTGATATTTCTGTATTTGATTGTGATGATGGTGATGATGATGGTGCGTGCCTGCCTGCATGCGTGTGTGTGTGTGTGTGTGTGTGTGTGTGTGTGTGTGTGTGTGTGTGTGTGTGTGTGTGTGTGTGTGTGTGTGTGTGTGTGTTTGTGTGTGTGTGCGTGCAACTGCATGTGTGCGTGCATGCGCGTGTGTATAATGACAGAAAGTTACAATAACACACACACACACACAGAGACATTACTAGAGGATCAGAACCCACAAAGAGGCCGCATTATCGCTCAGGTCCGTTGTGATGCATTTATGTAGGACACAGAACAGGAACATGTTAATCTCACTGTGGAAGATTACACACACGCAACTACAGCGTAACAGAGACGGAGAGAGAGAGGGAGTAGAAAGAAAGAAAGGATATGGAGGGAGGCAGGGAGAGAGCGAAAAAGAGGGAGCAAGGGAGATAGAATTAGGGTCTAAGATGCATGTTGGAGGAGAGGGAGGAGGAGGAAGATCAGGAAGAAGAGGAGGAGTAGGAGGAGAAGAAGGAGAAGGAGAGAAAGAGTGAGACAGAGGGCCCCTCAGCTGTGATTATAAAATGGTCTGTCACAGATTAAAGCTGGAGAGAGAGAGAGAGAGAGAGAGAGAGAGAGAGAGAGAGAGAGAGAGAGAGAGAGAGAGAGAGAGAGAGAGAGAGAGAGAGAGAGAGAGAGAGAGAGAGAGAGAGAGAGATGCCTCCCACTGACACAGGCTGCTTCTGCATTTGCAAGAGAAGAGAAGAGAAGAGAAGAGAAGAGAAGAGAAGAGAAGAAAAGAGAAGAGAAGAGAAGAGAAGAGAAGAGAAGAGAAGAGAAGAGAAGAGAAGAGAAGAGAAGAGAAGAGAAGGATGCAGCAACAACAGAGTCGAGAGGCACACAGAGGAACAGCGCCCCAGGAAAGGTGCGAGGAGGAAAAGAAAGAAAGAAGACATAGAAGGAGAAGAAGAGGTTGGAAGGGACAGAGAGAGAGAGAGATAGAAGAAGAGGAAGGGGTGGAGAGAGAGAAGAAGAGGAGAAATAAAGGGAGCGAGACAGAGGGAGTGAGATAGAGGTAGAGGAAGGATAGAAGTAGAAAGGGGAGGAAGGGGGTGAGGAAGAGACATACAGACAGGAAGTAGTAGGTAGGAAGGAAAGAAAAGAAGAGGTAGGTAGGAAGAAAGGAAGGAATACATGAAGGAAGGAAGGAAGGAAGGAAGGAAGGAAGGGGAGTACATGAGCTTTAAGAGCAGTCACAGAGCTGCCTGTTACATGCCTATTGTCTCCTGAAGAGGCTTCCAATAATATAAACACACTTGAGATGCCCTCCTCTTTCTTTCTATTTGTCTTTCTTTTTTTCTTTCTTAATTTCTTTCTTTCTTGCTTGCCTTTTTTCACTCTTTTTGAGGCATAAAGGTCCATGCTCTCTCTTTTTCTGCTCTCTCTTTATCTGAAGAGATGAAGTGGGATGGGGCGAGTGAGGAAGGAGTTGGAGTTAGTGTGTGTGTGTGTTGGGGGGATGGGGGGGTCTGGTAAATGGTAAAGTAAGGAAGGGGGTGAGAGTATGAGGAGATGGTGAGAGAAGGAGAGGAGGAGTGGTTGGAGTGGTGTGTGAGCGAGGGTGGTGTGTTTGTGTAGGTGTGTGTGTGCGGTGTGGTGTGGTGTGGTGTGTGCAGCGTAGTGGTGTAAATGAGTGGATGTTGGGGTTGTGAGTGTGAACAGGGTGGGTACGCTTAGGGGTGTTGGAGTGTGTGACAGCAGGATTGGGGTGCGGTTGTTTGGGGTGTGTGAGAGAAGAGAGGGGTGGTGTTAAAGCAAGGTGGGATTGATGTGAGAGTGGAGTAGGGTTGGGATGCGGTGTGTGTGTGTGTGTGTGTGTGTGTGTGTGTGTGTGTGTGTGTGTGTGTGTGTGTGTGTGTGTGTGTGTGTGTGTGTGTGTGTGTGTGTGTGTGTGTGTGTGTGTGTGTGTGTGTGTGTGTGTGTGTGTGTTTGTGTGTGTGAGAAAGCGAGAGAGCAAGGTGGCGTGGGTGTTTGGGTGTTTGAGTGAGTAGAGGGGGGTAATTACACTGGGATTCTCCATCCCAAACATCAGATCTGTTCACGGCCTGCTACCTGCTGAGATGAACAGCTGCAGAGGACACTACAGAGGAAACGAGGAAGAGGAGGAAGAGGAGGAGGAGGAGAGGGGAAGATTACTGCCCTACAAAGGCAAAGTGCAGTAAAAACATATGTAGTCAAAATTGAGATTGGGCTGAAAATGGTCTTCATTACATCTCCTTTACCTTGTGACAAAGTGTTAAGGTCCAAATGTGTCCTGTTTTAAAGACATTGCCATGTCAAATTTGCACAAACTAAAATATCCCACCAAGGCTTTGAAGGCATTTTTCTCAGTTTCAATGGTGGCATACTGTAGTTACTGCACTTTGCCTTTGTATTGTATGTAAGAGTGAGTCCAGAGTGGAGATCGGGGAGTTTGGGGAAAAGAGGAGGAGGAGAGGAGGAGGAAGACTGGAGAAGGGGGAGGAAGAAGAGATGAGAGAAGAAAATTAGGAAGAGAAGCAGGTGGACATGTTGGCAAAATGATGAGGAGAGGATTAAAAGGAAGGGAAGAGGTGGGTGCAATAGAAGAGGATGACGACAACAAAGACGATGAGGGGAGGAGGAGGAGAGTGTGATAGAAGAGAAGGAGGAGGATGACAAAGAAGAGAAAGAGGCAGGGGAGGAGAGGAAGTGTAGAATGTATAGAAGGGCATCCCCGCTTGAAATTTCTGTCCGTGTGCGATTCACATGTTCAGACTGGCAGCCTCCCTGTAGAG
>NC_085861.1:35666499-35668999 GCF_034702125.1 Engraulis encrasicolus
CAAAGTGTCTGAGCTGGCATGTTAACTCCTGTTCATTCTTTTGTGATGAGTTAGAATCACGATCTCATCCTTCCACCTCTACTGACTTCATATCCACTTCTATTGACTCTTGTGGTTTCTTCATTTTTATCCAAGCAGTTTAGCCAGCAGTTATTTAGGTGCGGGGCATTGGTTACAGTCCCCCTAGGGCATGTCAACTACAGATGAGCTCACATTCCCGACTGCTGTGACATTCAAACCAGCAACCTCACAATACCAACAAACTCCCTATCCATCTGGCCAAAGCTGCCCCCATACATTTTCCTGCCTGTTTACCTCTGAGTAGTGTGGATCTAACCTGTCTCTCACCAGGTTGCTCCGCAAACATTCATCTGATACCGTGATTGGTTCATCAACTCCCAGGCCGGCTAACCTTACCAAATAGGGAATTGCTCCCCGATCTCACACATCTGGCAAAAACCTGGTTAGTGTGGATTATTCTTAATCTGCCTGTTCCTGTAGCTGCCGTTTTACTGACTTATTTCCTCTGATGATGATTCAGTGTTTCTTTTTTGTGTATTGTACCTCCCTCAATCCCAGCTTGCCATTGTAGGCCTACTTGCCATGTAGCTTCCTCCCTAGTGAAGCAATGGACTAAACCAAGCATACAGACACACACCACTACAGAGAGAGAGAGAGAGAGAGAGAGAGAGAGAGAGAGAGAGAGAGAGAGAGAGAGAGAGAGAGAGAGAGAGAGAGAGCGAGAGAGAAAGAGAGAGAGAGGGGAGAAAGAGTTAGAGGGAGAGATCAGACCTGTCTTTACTATAGAGAAATTCACACTCAAATAGATACATCAACAAGGTTCACAAACAGAGAGACTAAAGAGGTGTACACCACCTTCGACAATTCAGCCAATATTATCAATTGAAATGAACCCAGGTAAAGCCAAGGTAAACACATGCTTAACCGTTCGTTGGTCTTGTAATTCAATTCTCTGATTGCCCCCCCACACCCCGCCCCTTGGAGTAAAGATCTAAAGACCTAAAGGTCTAGATACGTGACGCCAAAGGAGCTAATTCTGTCTATGACTAATCACAATGCTATATGTGTTGCGAAAACATGGAGATCATTTGAATTGGCCTATTGCTTTCAGATACTGTATATGCTATCCGTATATGCTTGTCTACCTCAGTCCGACCACAAAAAATATCTAAATATTTTAAAAACAAATCTTTCTTCAAACAAGTTGAAATAGGCATAAATTCTGTCATACACACAGAAAAATGTCCACGTCATGCAAACACACTGAAAAACGCACATAAACACATGCACACAGACAAACAGACACAGACATGCATGCACGGCCAGAGGGGGTCATGAATTAATTTCAATGAACACCCAAGTTATTCCCAAAATGTGCATACAGTAAATTTAAAACAACATCAGATGTTGAGCTTACAACCGAAAAGTAAGGACAATAATATAACTTAAAGGTACACTGTGCAGGAAATGGTCAAAAAGGTACTGCAACTATGCTGCTCATTGAAACTGTGTTGCCTATTGCCAAATTTGATCTTTTCATGAAAGGTTACAAAGTAATAGACAAATATTTTCTAGTATGGCCCAAGTACAGTCATTTTTGCCGCTAAAAATGGTTATTTCTGGAAATTCAAAATGACGGACCATGGACAAGATCCCCCTTTTCATGTATGAAAAGTGCAATCTTTCCACTCATAATGAATACTTAGAATTTGATGGTGGTGGTAAGTATTCATGATTAAGGTAACATTAGTGAATGGGTAACATGAATTCTAGAAATAAACAACTAAAAATCTTACGCAGTGTACCTTTAAATTACTTATTATATATTTTTAGGAAATTATCACATAAAATACTTTTTTATTGATTTGGGGGGTGTTAAAGATGGCCCAAACATAGATGTCAGTAGCTCTGCACACACACACACATGTGCACCCACACACACACAGACATGCACATATACACACATGCACGAACAAACACTAAAACACATGTACACACACATGCACACACACAAATAAACACCATATAGGCCTACTGTATACGTAAAACATACATACAAACATACACATGCATACACATCAACGAGCACACACACACACACACACACACACACACATACACACACACACACACACACACACGCACACGCACACGCACACGCACACGCACACGCACAAGCACACAATATGACCTTGGTACCAATTAACAAGCCCTACGGTACATCATAACAAGCCATGAGAGGAATGCAGACAGAGCATTTGGACACATGCCTGCACACACACGCAATAATGCACACGTGAGCATGTACACAAACACATCTATGCATACACACACACACACACACACACACACACTCACAAACACACACACACACATACGCCAGGCCAAGTGCCCCTGTGTTCACTGAGACACGGGAATGGTTCGGTGACGCCTTCTACAGCCGATTCTACATCTAAGATGAGATAGTAATCTCCAGGCA
>NC_085861.1:35673999-35683999 GCF_034702125.1 Engraulis encrasicolus
GTCCGGTGAGGGGAGCTGAAAGCCGACCGCCGGAACCTGAACTGCTGGAGGATCACAGCTCAAGTCAAGATGAACTGCAATCAAGTCCAGCCAGCCATGAAGCGGAAGTTCCAGCACCACTGAGGGACCAGGCGCCAGAACCCACTTCGGCAGATGACCAGACTCCAAGACGGGAACAATTGCAAGCGCGACCACTCAGCCCTGTGTCCGAACCTTCCAGGCCGGTGAGTGCTACCCCTTCAGCCTATTACGATTGGACGCCGCCAAGAGCACCTAAAATGACACCTTATACTGAAGATGAAGATATAGAGCATTATCTGACCACGTTTGAACGCCTTGCAATGGCAAACCAGTGGCCAAGGAGCAATTGGGCTGTGTACCTTGTCCCGCTTTTGACAGGGAAAGCCCGAGCAGCATATGTTGCTATGGACATTAAAGAAACTTTGGACTATGTCAAGGTTAAAATTGCCATACTCAACAAGTTTGAAATAGACCAAGATACGTACCGCCATAGGTTCCGGTCTATGACATTGAGGGACGGCGAAACTGCCAAGGAACTTCAAGCAAGACTAAGCGACCTCTACAGCAAATGGATCCAGCCAGAGGAGAAGACCAAGGCTGAGATAGGAGACGCCATCATCTTGGAGCAGTTCCTGAGAATGCTAAACCCAGAGCTGCGTATATGGGTGAAGGAACGCAATCCCAAGTCGTCCAAGGAAGCTGCGGACCTGGCAGAGGCCTATGTCGGTGCTCGTCGACACAGAGGGACGTTCCAGCTCGGGGCCCATGACACCACAGGGAGAAGGGGCCAGCCACCACAACGAGACTCAGCGCGTCAGCCATCCGGTAAGTCTGTGGGTGGTGGTGGTGGTGGTCATGATTTTAGGAGGTCCTATAGTGCCCCTGTTAAGCCCAATACCCCTGTTAAGGCCAATACGTCTGCTAAGCCCCGCATAGTTTGTCACAACTGCGGTCAGCCTGACCACATTAAACCTCATTGCCCATTACTTGCTGTTTCCAATTCTAGCTTTTGCTACACACCTAGCAACATGGCTCACACACCCATACACACCTCAAACACTTCTGATTGCTTTGTGCCAGTAAAAATCAAGGGACGTACATGGCAGGCCCTCATTGACACCGGCAGTAGCCAAACCTTCATTCAACGTGCATGTTTAGATAAGACTGACTGCACTTATGTTGGGAAGGTCAAAATTAGATGTGTGCATGGCGATGAAACTGAACATCAAACTGCTGACATTTTAATTGAAATTGAAGGTCAAAAGTATTTACTTACTGTTGGCATCCTGGATAGCTGTCCGTATCCTGTGATACTGGGCCAGGATGTACCAGTGTTGGTGGATTTGCTTAAGTCACCTGTTGCTTCTGCCTGTGTAACCACTAGGCTGCAAGCAGACAAATTGTTGTCAGAGTTGCCATTTCCTGATGATCAGCCTACCTGCAAACCTAAAAAGTCAAGGTCTGTAAGAAGGAGGGACAAAGTTTTGGGAACTCCGTTACAGGAGCAGTTGCCCCTCCCACCACTAGATGGCATTGTGGTGGATAGTGCTGATTTTAAAGATTTACAAAAAACGGACATGACTCTGAAACACTGTTGGGAGAATGTTGCAAATGAGGATGAGGCGCTAATTGCTAAAGTGTGTGGAAAAGATTGTTTTATTGTCAAAGATGGAATATTGATGAGAGTGAGTGAGGAAGGTGAGCAGGTGGTTGTTCCTGAATCCCTGCGATCCAAGGTCCTTGACCTTGCTCACAACATCCCTTGGTCAGGCCATTTAGGCCAACAAAAGACGGTCGCCAGAATAGCCAAATGTTTTTACTGGCCCAAGGTGTATCAGAAGATAATTGAATACTGCAAATCTTGCCCCACTTGTCAACTCAGATCTCGCACTCACAGAAACACAAAAGCACCCCTCATCAGCATGCCCATTATCGACACTCCCTTCACCCGAATTGCCATGGATGTTGTTGGTCCTTTGGAAAAGAGCAGAGCAGGGAACCGTTACATACTGGTGATTTGTGATTATGCTACTCGTTTCCCTGAGGCTTACCCCTTACGTAATGTCAAGTCTAGACAGGTGGCCAACTGTCTTATCCAACTCTTCTCTCGCGTGGGCATCCCCACTGAGATAATTACGGACCAGGGTACGAATTTCAATTCCCGCTTTATGAAGCAAGTCTACTCCCTGCTTGGCATTAGGCCTATTAGGACCACCCCATACCACCCACAGACTGACGGACTGGTTGAACGTTTCAACCAGACCCTCAAAGCAATGTTGAGGAAGTTTGTGTGCGATTCCGGCTCCGACTGGGACACCTGGCTGCCGTATCTTCTGTTTGCTTACAGAGAGGTCCCCCAAGCATCAACCGGCTACTCGCCCTTCGAGCTGCTCTACGGTCGACACGTGAGAGGCCCCCTGGACGTTCTGAAGGAGGCGTGGACGGGGGAACAACCAGCACAGCAGGCCGGCGTTGCAGACTACGTCCTCAAGATGAGGACCAAGCTCGAGGAGCTGCGCAACCTGGCTCATGACAACTTGGCCCAGGCCCAGTCCCAGCAGAAGACCCTGTATGACCGGAACGCCAAGACCCGTAACTTCAACCCCGGCCAGAAGGTGCTGCTGCTACTCCCAACATCTGGCAGCAGTCTACTGGCAAAATGGCAGGGCCCCTTCGAGGTGCTGTCAAAGGTGGGCCCCGTGACCTACGAGCTGGCTATGCCAGACCGTCGCCAGCCCAAGCAGAAGTTCCACGTCAACCTCCTCAAAGAATGGGTGCCACGTCCGGATGCTGTCAGTCACCTGAACTGGGCCCGTGTGGTGGAGGAGGAGGAAGAATCGAAGGAGCAGTACTTCCCAACTGGTGGAGGTGAGACCCTTACGCCGCCTATCCAGCACCTGTCCAGTCGGCAGCAAGAAGACCTGCTGAACATCATTCCTGATGGTCTGTTCAGGGAGGAGCCTGGGCGGACGACACTGACCCATCACGACATTCGGCTGACGGGACCAGGGCCTATCCGTCAGACTTCCTGCCGTGTGCCAGCCAGACTCATCCCGGCGCTGAAGGCGGAGGTCCAGGCGATGCTCGAAATGGGCGTCATCGTCCCGTCACACAGCGAATGGTGTAGCCCTGTTGTCCTAGTTCCGAAGAAGGACGGAGGGCTGCGCTTTTGTGTAGACTTCTCCAAGGTGAATGCCATTTCGGCATTTGACCCCTACCCTATGCCTAGGGTGGACGAAATGGTCGAGCGCCTGGGCAAGGCGCAGTACGTCAGCACCCTTGACCTCTGCAAAGGGTATTGGCAGGTGCCTCTTACGCCAGAGGCCCAGGAGCTGACTGCCTTTCGGGCCCCTTCCGGGCTCTACCACTTCACAACCATGCCTTTTGGGCTGCATGGAGCAGCTGCTACCTTCCAGCGGCTAATGGACCAGGTGCTCAGGGGGGCGGAGACTTATGCCGCCGCCTACATCGATGATGTCGTCATCTTCAGCGCCACCTGGGAGGAGCACCTGACACATCTGTCCGATGTGTTCTGCAGAATCAGCGAGGCGGGCCTTGTGGTCAATGCTGGCAAGTGTCAGCTGGCACGACCTGAGGTCTGCTACTTGGGGTACGTCCTGGGGGGCGGGAACATCAAACCCCAGGTGAGCAAAGTGGAAGCTGTTCGTGGCTGCCAGCCACCCACCACCAAGAAAGCCGTCAGATCCTTCCTGGGTCTGGTGGGGTGGTACAGGCGGTTCATACCGAGCTTCTCCTGCCGTGCTGCCCCGCTTACCAACCTGACCCGCAAGAGCAGTCCCAACAAAGTCGTGTGGACGGCAGACTGCCAGAAGGCCTTCGAGGATCTGAAAGAATGTCTGTGCAACGACCCGGTGCTCCAGAGTCCGAACTTTGACCTCCCTTTTACAGTGCAGACAGATGCCTCTGGTTCGGGGCTGGGGGCTGTACTGCTGCAGGGGGAGGGAAAGGACCGGAGGCCGGTGCAGTACATCAGCCGCAAGCTTTTTGACCGTGAGACCAGGTACTCCACGGTCGAAAAGGAGTGCTTGGCCATTAAGTGGGCCTTGGACACACTGAGATACTATTTGCTGGGGAAGCAGTTTGTGCTTGAGACTGATCACCGTGCACTGCAGTGGCTCAACCGAATGAGGGACAGTAATGCCCGAGTGACACGGTGGTACCTTTCACTGCAACCCTACAGCTTCTCAATCCGGTATATAGCCGGGAAGGACAATGTCACATCCGACTTCTTGTCCCGCCTCGATGAGGAGGTCCAAGTTTAAGGAGGGGGGTGTGTGATGCCGCAGATTCTGTGCGCGTCATCACGGCTCCCTATGCGGGCGCCATTGAACATTTGAAACGCCATTCCCTCTTTAAAACTTTCATGTCCCTTGCCAATATTAATCATGGACTTCAGTAACTGCTACGTGAAAGTTTTACAACATGTTTGCAATGTGTTTTCATGCCTTGTGGTCTAACATATGGGTGCACACATTAGTTAGAGTCACGAGTGCTTCATTCATATTCAAACACTTCACGCACGCATCCACACAGTCACAACGACACAACAGAACATACACAAACAGCGAATTCGCTGCATGTGTCCTTTTGTGTAAATATGCTTATGGCAACAATGTTTCACCTTTAGAAAGGTAACCGTGGGGTTTAAAGATGTCTAAGTGCATTGACAAATGTTTGCTTAGCATTTAAAAAAACTTACCAGCACTTCCTCATTACCGCATCTTCCTAAAAGATGCGCGTCAGTGATTGCCAATGCTTTATTCCCGTAGTAGAGTTGCGAGTGCACATGGTTGCACCCTCGCGGTAATATTTCAGTGTTTAAAACACTGTATGACTGTGTTAATGTCTGTTCATGAGTAAGATGTTTATTTAGAAGGCCTAATATGATTCATGTAGTAATGGTACCATTTTAACTTGTGATATTTAATGTTAATGTCATTCTGACTTTTAGCACCCCTGCAGTTTCTAACTATAATGGTATAGTCCACCTGCGTGGTGCGTCAGGTAGCCCTGATAATGGGGAATTTTGTCAGTAGTCGGGGAGAGCTCCTTGGTGAACGGACGTGCGTCCATATGCTCCCAAAATACTCAGATGTGTGAGTAACATTGTTGAACTGAACAAGATTGTGAGCCTTTGGCTATTTTGTTTACTTTTCATTTTGTTATGTTGGCTTATCATAGCCCATTTATTTTTCCTGTAAATATTGTAAATAGTCCAGATGTATATATTTTTCTACATTTAAGTTTAGTTTAGTTTTTGTTTATTATTTTCCACTGGCTCACTGGATTTCACTTAATGCACTTGGTGTCTCAAAATAAACGGCAAAAACACCATCTCTGCCTCCTGCTGGTTCACTGTGCCACCACTCCAAGACCCCTCGACAAACTACTTTTCAACAGTCAGTGTAGGTTTGTCCTTGTTTCTTTTATTTACATTCTACGTGTGTGTATGTGTGTATGTGTGCACGTGCGTGCGTGCGTGAGTGCGTGCGTGTAGAGAGCGAGAGTCCAGCTACATACACACACACAAACAGCCCTCGGTCAACAGACCCATTGCTAGTGGTACATAGAAAACGATTGTCCTGTATTGCTGTATTGAAGAGTGACCAAAGGCGCGATCAGGCCAACAGAGAACGATGCCGCTGCCTGCTCCCGCACCCAAAATCGAACTAGCCGGCGTGTTCACGCTGCAATTCTTCGGGAGCGTTCGGGAGTCCGAAAGTTTATTTGTGATGCGAACCATGATGACAACGTGGACGTCATCGGGAGTCACCTCAGCACCCACTATCTGTAAGAGATGTCAGAGCAGCCCTTGTCTTTACAGGCTGTACTAAAAGGCCCTGTCAGTTGCATATCGTACAGAGCACTGCTTCTCTCTCTGTATAGAGAGAAGAAAATGAAGTTGGATTGGTCACACTCTCAGAACACCTGCCACCGACATCACCCATCAAGCCCTTCAGTGGAACCCCGAGGGGAAAAGGATACCAGGTCACCCCTGGAACAGCTGGAGAGGTAGCATAGGGACAAAAAAGTCTTAGAGTGGGCTGAACTGGGGAGAGCTTGAACAGAAAGCCACCAACAGAGTGAAATGGAGGATGTTCGTCAATGGCCTATGCACCCAAGAGAAGCAAAGGGCTTAAGTAAGGCAAAAAACTGCTTGTCTCTTTAGCTTGTACCCGAACAGCCTGTCAGTAACATGTAGAGTGCAGAGCACTGCTTGACTCTCAAGCATGTACCAGAAGACCCAGTCTGTTACAGTGGCCCTGTCATTGAAGTCTGCAAGAGTACTGTAGCCTTAATCTCAGCTGAGGAGTGCCGTTAGGCCGGCGATATGCTTGCAGCAGGATATGCATGCCCGGGCATTCTTCATGAACGAACGCGTTGCCCAGTGCATTTCATGTAAATTTACATGCGGTAGATAATGCACACAGACGAGTGCGTTCTGTGTAATATTGTTCAAATCACTGGGGGGCCATCGTAAAAAAAGACCACAAGGTTCCATACGAGTGTTTCCTGCGTGTGAAGAGGAAAATGGCTACAACTTTTGAAGAGTGTCATTGAGCTTGTCCGAAATTATTAACATGTGTACGATCATACTTCCCTGTTGCACTTTGATAAAGGAGCATGCAAATGTAAGAGCAGTAGTAGTATCGTCTCTTCCTCGTCCAGGGATGACACCAACAGTATTGTGTGTATTGGTCTTGTGCTTCTAAAACAATTATCTGCCTTCACAATAGAACTCACTTTTCTGATTGGCTGACGGGGTGACCATTAATTCCGTGGAACTGGTCAGGCGTCATGCATGCATGTAAATTAGCCACGCATAGAATGTTCGTTTGGAATGCCGATGGTATCTAAGGGTTAACGCGGTATGAACCATGCACATGGTCTACGGAGAAATAAAGAAGCACAACGTCGGCATTCCAAACGTAGATTCTAGACACGGCTAAGTTTCACGCCGAGTAGTGAAGTGTCTATCTTGCTCAAAAGATTCAGGTGCAGTTGGCATGGTTCCTACAGTACAACTTCACAGACTTTAATAGATTTTAAAAAGTACCCAACCCTAATGGCAGATAAGCGGGATAACAGTCTGTTGCATACGGTGGCGTGCGTAATTTAAGGCTCACAGCAAGCATACATGTATCGCCTTACAGGGAGAAGACACTCACACACAACTGCTCTCTTCTGGCATCGAGGATTAAATCCTACAACCATACGAAAAGCAACCCTACTGTTATATGTGGCTCTGTATGTGTGTTGTTGAAGTGATTGTATGATGTGACCGAACATGTTGATTCATTATGTTTAAGTGCAATATGTGTTATTGTGATGTTGCTGCTTTTAGTGTATACCTTGTCAACAGTCGGGCATCTATAGCCCAAGTTTTTAAATGTGTGTTTGTTTGATATCTCCCTGCGCAGGGACTACAGATGTAAGTTAACTTGCTAGCTTACACTGGTACTTAAACTTTTCTGTGTATGGCTCCTGTCAAATAAGCCAATAAACTACAGTCTGTACCAAACAGCATGTGGTTCAGTGCCCTGTCTCAATAAGGTTGTAGCAGAGATACTCTAGACAGAGATAAGTCATTCTAGTTCATTTCTGGTATCCACTTTCTGTCGGGTGAACGCCCCTTTAGGAGACCTTCGGTTAGGAAACCTTCGGAGTCCTCAGGTTGAGGATTAATGGAGTCCCCTTTGCACTATAGATGGCGGTAGCGCACTTCTCATGCAAACACCTCAAAAACAGAAGAAGAAGGAGGGGACAACAGACCCAACTTGAGCACACACTTTTGCATTGGGTGGGCGGGTTTCGAAGCCTCTTTATTACTCCACCCTCTTTGGCTGTAGTGTCCATTACCTCACGGGGTTATCATGTTGTAAGAGTACAGGGTGATAGGTGTTCAAGAGCGCCTCCTCTTTTACGTCTATAAAGTCTGCTCCAGCAGGGTTGTAGGGTTCGCTACACTGTTTGACTTACTATACATTAACTGTTCCCCCTTCAGCTATGCAAACAGGAAGGCCTGCACCAACCTGAAAGACAACAGATACGGCATGCCAAGCAGACAGGAAGGTCCCCACAAACCTGTAAGACTGTACAGCTCCCAAGGTGGAAGCACAGCAACACACACACACACACACACACACACACACACACACACACGCCCGCACACACACACACACACACACACACACACACACACACACACACACACACACATACACACACACACGCCCCTCTCAAAAAACATACACACACACGCACACACACACACACACACACACACACACGCACACACACACACGCACACACATACACACACACAAACACCTTCACCCAGCGACATGGCATATGCTCTCTCTCTCTCACGATATCACTCTGAACTAATTAGAGAAGGCTGACACACACACACACACACACATGCGCACACACACACACACATGCGCACACACACACACACACACACACACACACACACACACACACACACACACACACACACACACACACACACACACACACACACACATATACACACACACAAGCATGCACTCAGTCTCTGCCTCTGTCTCTCTCTCTCTCTTTGCCTGTCTGCCTGTCTGTCTGTCTGTCTCTCTCTCGCAATCTATCTCTCTCTGTCTCTCTCTCTCTCTGCTTGTGTGTGTGTAGTGTGTGTAATTGTTTACTTGCCAGTTCTCAGGCTTGGAGCGTTTATAGGGCGATCAGATGAGGGGTGTTAAAGTGAAGAGGAACCAACCCCACAGTGAACATCCTGGAGGGAGGTGTGTGTGTTTGTGTCCGTGCGTGCAGGTGTGTGTGAGTGTGCAGCTACTTGACTAACTCAAAGAGGAATAGATAGAGATAATGACTATTTCTCAAAGCGAAGTGTCCTAGCCTTGCTAAGACGAGTAACGCCCATTTTTCATGGAGTATCCAATTATTAATTACACTTAGAGCTTGTTATTGGTACTCTATGGTAAAATCCGTGAAAAACTGACACTTTTTAGGACACTTCACTTTGAGAAATACTCTGTGTGTGTGTGTGTGTGTGTGTGTGTGCGTGCGTGCGTGCGTGCGTGCGTGCGTGCATGCGTGCGTGCGTGCGTGCGTGCGTGCGTGCGTGTGTGTGTGTGTGTGAGAGAGAGAGAGAGAGAGAAAGAGAGAGAGAGAGAGAGAAATGCACACACACACACACACACATGGGTGCATGCTTCCACAATCTCTCTCTCTCTCTCTCTCTCTCTCTCTCACTCTCTCTCTCTCTCTCTCTCTCTCTCTCTCTCACTCTCTCTCTCTCTCTCTCTCTCTGACAAAAACACACACGTGCGCACATGCACACACACACACAGTGTTTGTAAGTGTAGGCCCCACAGCATTCCTCCTTTTTCATGAAATCTCCTTTCCTGACAGATGATAGAACAAACATCACTATCTGTAGGTATTTTTCTCTCGCTCTGTCTCTCTCTCTTTTTCTTTCTCTCTGTATCTCTCCCTTTATTTATCTTTCCCCTTACTTGCTCTCTCTCTCTCACACACACACACACACACACACACACACACACACACACACACACACACACACACACACACACAACACACACACACACACACACACACACACACACACACACACACACACGTACACACAGACACAGACGCACGCACACGCACACGCACACGCACACACACACAAACAAACAAACAAACAGCACACACAAACAGCCTCCCCTCCTACCAAACAATTTCCCCACTGGCAACCCAGCCTGTCTTGTCTGCGTCTAGCACGTTTAATAATGATCAAATATGTTCACATGCGCTGACAAATCTCTATATTATCCGGCACCGTTAGCGCTCGATGGGTTAGCGCTGTCATGCTAAGCTAGAGCGGCTCAATCCTCTGCTGCACTACAAAGGCACTGACATCAACCAAACCGCTTTTCCCTCTGAAGCTTTTGTG
>NC_085861.1:35688999-35691499 GCF_034702125.1 Engraulis encrasicolus
TACTCCCATGCTCGTGATGAATTATCGAAAGGTTCTTATTGAGTGAACAGACTAACAAAACATACGCAGCCAAACAGTACTACAGTGCTAGAGTAATAATGAATCAAGATATGATTTATGTAACACAGTCGTAATATCATATCTCTGAATTGTGTGATAGGATTGTTGAGTGATGAGAATAATGACAAAGACAAAGCTGGCAGAAGGTCACTGCAAATAAACTGAAGTATTACACACATATTCTGCACGCACGCACACACGCACGCACAGACACACAGACACAGACACAGACACACACACACACACACACACACACACACACACACACACACACACACACACACACACACACACACACACACACACACACACACACACACACACACACACACATACACGCACACACACACACAATGCTACAGTAATAATGAATTGGAATATGATGAGAGTAATGACAATGACAAATCTGGCAGAGGGTCACTGCACATAAACTGAAGTGCAACATACACACACACGCACACAAAACATTACTGATGGATATCAAGTCCAAATAGATCAGAGCAGTCGTTAGTTGCATTGAGTGATAAAGTATCACAACGAGTACTCCTTGTATTTTTGTTGCCATTGCAGAAAAAGCACATAACCTTCAAAGCACTCAGTACAGCATTCATCATTCAGTATTTTGAATATATCACATCTGTGCATTATTTTTTAAGAACATCCCTTTTCACACTCTCTCTCTCTCTCACACACACACACACACACACACACACACACACACACACACACACACACACACACACACACACACACACACACACACACACACACACACACACACACACAGCCATTTAGACACCCATATGGGCAGTGAGGGAGCAACAGTGTCCTGTGGAGTGATGATGGTATTCTACTTGCTTCACTTCTCATTTATTGATTTTGGCTCTGTGGCACACACGCTCGAGCTCGCACGCCACCAGATCCCTTTTGTATGTTTGGGTGCCTGGGAAGGACGTACCACAAGTGTGTGTGTGTGTGTGTGTGTGTGTGTGTGTGTGTGTGTGTGTGTGTGTGTGTGTGTGTGTGTGTGTGTGTGTGTGTGTGTGTGTGTGTGTGTGTGGGTGTGCGTGTGCGTGTGTGTGTGTGTGTGTGTGTTTGGGTGTGTGTGTGTGTGTGTGTGTGTGTGTGTGTGTGTGTGTGTGTGTGCGTGCGTGCGTGTGTGTGTGTGTGTGTGTGTGTGTTTATGTGCGCGCATGCCATGTTGGAATCGCTTGTCAGACCTAAATTGGTTGTAATTAATCAATAGAAATGTGTATACAGTTTGTTCTTTTTTGGTGTGTGGGGGGTGTAACACCTGTGAGTGTGTGTATTACATTATTTTGTCTGAAGTCTGTGTGTGTGTGTGTGTGTGTGTGTGTGTGTGTGTGTGTGTGTGTGTGTGTGTGTGTGTGTGTGTGTGTGTGTGTGTGTGTGTGTGTGTGTGTGTGTGTGTGTGTGTGTGTGTGTGTGTGTGTGTGTGTGTGTGTGTGGTTCAAGAGTGTGTCTGTGTGTCTGTGTCTGTGTGTGTGGGGGGGTGGTATATCAGAAGTACATATGTGTCATGGGGTGGGGCTCGATGGCTTCCGTGACATCTGTGGGAGTGGAGAACTAAATCTTCGCCCCCTCAACACCCCTCTCACCCTCCAAGACCGGCCCTCCAACCCCACAACTACCCCCAAATCCAGCCAGCCTAGCCCCCACCCCCCTCCCCACCAATAGGAGACCCTCAAACCACCCCTCTAAACCCACAACGACACCACCACCCAAAGCCCGGTCCCACAATGCATCCCCCCCCCCCCCCAACCTCATCCTTTCACCCTGGGCCAGATTAAGATGGCCAGGGGCCCATAGGCTAAAGGTTTCTGTGGGGCCCCACATTTCACCATAAATTTACATAGACATCACAATTACGAACTAGGAATTAACAATAACGTTGAAAGACAACTGTACTCAACACGACAGATGAATTTTTCAATACACGTATAGCGTCTTGTCACAATTTTTGGCCAATCAGGGGCCCCTGGCAGGTGGAGGCCCCTAGGCTACAGCCATATCTAGCATGTGCATTAATCCTGTCCTGCCTTCACCACCCAACACCACCCCCTCAGTCCCTAACAACACCCCCCCCCAACACACACACACACACACACACACAAACACACACACTCTCTCTATCTCCTCCCTTCACTACCCAAAAGCGCTCCTCTAACCAACACCCATAAAGCCCTGTAGCACACTAATACACCCCCCGCCCCCCCACACACACACACCCTCTCCATCTCACTGCCGAACAACACCCACCACAGCCTAGAACAGCACCACCTAAAAACCCTGTCACAAAACAACACCCTTCACCCTCTCCATCTCATCCTGAAAATTCACCCCTACCACACCCCAACTCGCTTGTCTCAGTTAAATAATAACACCCCCCCATCCAGCCTCAGCACTCCCCCTGCACCCC
>NC_085861.1:35698999-35701499 GCF_034702125.1 Engraulis encrasicolus
GCTATACTTTCTCTGTAGAAGGCAAAAATTCATTTGTTGCCATATGGCAACAACATGCGTACAGTGACACTCCTTCTATACATGCATCCCAATGGGCTCCCATTGAGTTACATAGGGCAGGGCTCCCATTGAGTTACATAGTGCTCTATTTGCACTTATTATGTAATTTTAACTTGAAAACAAGAACTTTCTTAACATTATGCTATATTCTAAGCACTAACCATCTAGTGAAGTTTGCGGATGATACAACACTGGTGGGCCTCATCACTAAGGGCGATGAGACTCACTACAGAGAAGAAGTAGACCTGCTGGCCAGATGGTGCAAAGACAACAACCTCCTGCTGAATGTCAACAAGACCAAGGAGATTGTTGTCAACTTTCAGAGGGTCCAAAAACAACTGCCACCACTGACCATCGACGGTGATGCTGTGGAGAGAGTGAGCAGCACCAAGTTCCTTGGAGTGCACATCAGCGACGACCTCTCTTGGACCACCAACACCACATCACTGGCGAAGAAGGCCCATCAGCGTCTCTACTTCTTGCGCAAACTAAAGAAGGCAAGTGCTACACCCTCCATCATGACAACATTCTACAGAGGAACCATAGAGAGCGTCGTGTCCAGCTGCATCACAGTGTGGGGAGGAAGCTGCACGGAGAAAAACTCCAGCGTGTTGTGAACACAGCGAAGAAGATCATTGGAGTACCACTCCCCTCCCTGCAGGACATTTACACCGTACGCCTCACCCGGAAAGCACTGATGATCATCAAAGACACAAGCCACCCTGCACACAAACTGTTCAGCCTCCTGCCCTCTGGAAAGAGGTACAGGCGCCTCCGTTCCCGTACCACCAGGCTTGCAAGCAGCTCGATGCACCAAGCAATCAAGATACTGAACACTCAACCCACTCTCCCTCCACTGTCAGCCTCTAGCCAGCCAGGCCACTGACAACCCCCCCTCTCCCCCCTCATCCCCACCACCATATCTGCGACTGAACATTCCACCTGCACTACTACATCTGTGACTGAACTTTCAACCTGCACTAACTCAAAACATGCACATGCACACACACACACACACACACACACACACACACACACACACACACACACACACACACACACACACACACACACACGCACACACACACACACACACACACACACACACACACACACACACACAAGCACACTGCACTTTCTGCACTAAACCCAAACATACACACACTGACACACAACTCATACACGCACACACACACACAAACACACACACACACACATACACACAGACACACACACAGACGCACACCGCACTTTCTACCTGCACTAAACACACACACACACACACACACACACACACACACACACACACACACACACACACACACACACACACACACACACACACACACACACACACACACACACACACACACACACACACTGCTGCTGGTGTACTTGATAGACCTTTTTTAATATTTATTTTTCTTCAAATGCTACTATTACTATGTCAGAACGCTATAAAGGACTTTTAGAAAAAGCACAACAAAATACCTCCTCTTAATGTATGTTCTGTTGTCTGCAAGTCTTCTGTTGTCCAGTCTTGCACTTTAAATGTCTGTATGAGCACTGTCTATGTCCATACTGTCTTATGTCCATGTATGAGTACTGTCTATGTCTATACTGTCTATGTCCTTACCTAGATTAGTCTATGTCTGCATGGGAAAGCAAGAAACGTAATTTCAAATTCTTTGTATGACCAGTGCATGTAAAGAAATTGACAATAAAACCAACTCGACTTGACTTGACTTGTATACCTCAATTCATAAGTTATATGATATAATATTAACAAATAAATTAATTTCCACATGCATACATACAGTGACACTCCTTCTATACGCATTCCAATGGGCAATTGAGTTACATAGGGCAGGACTCTCATTGAGTTATTCCTGGTAAAATATGAATAAAACTAAATGTATATTACTTCAAATAAACTATATTGCACATTGTAACATTATAATGTTACAATTGTTTACAATTTCCTTCAATAAGATCATGTTTTTGCAAGAAAATTGATTTCAGCATGTTCATCGAACCGCGTTGTTGCCATATGGCAACAAATTACTAACTACCCCCCCGAAAAAAATGTTTTCAATTTTTTAAAAAAAATTGTATTATTTAACCACTTCAAAGTCTAAAAAACCCATTTAAAAAAATATATGATGTTTAAAAGGTTGTTCATGCAATAGAGGGATAAAGTTTCACCTCTTCAAAAATAAAGGCTCAGCTTTTTTGTGCCTGACTGCTGCATGGCTATGATGTGCTGCTACCACATGAAACACAGTGTTAGAAATGTGCTGTTACCAGGATTGCAATGACCAAGTCGTAGTGCAGAACTAAATGTCCTACGTTATGTCGTAGTAGTGTAGTACTATGGTAGTAAACTTCAATGTCTCTTACAGCGCTCCACTGGTGGAACGGCGTGCAATAATGACAGTGT
>NC_085861.1:35711499-35718999 GCF_034702125.1 Engraulis encrasicolus
TTTTTCTGAATAGCCTACTGCAAAATGTGTTGCTGACTTGTTCTTGAGTCTCCACCCCATTAAAAACCAGTGTGTGGTCTCATTAGGGTTACGATGTTATGACAGAGCTGCGTTTGAGGGAAAAGACGCACGCTGTTCTCTGTATCTTAAATTGATAACTTGTGCAATCCCACCCTACGACGCTCGCGGACAATTAGCGAAACTGAGCGCCTTTTGCGGAGGTTGTGTGCGCGGACCGTTTATTTCACGGATTTTACAATTAAAAGTTGAATCACAGAGAACATGTCAGAGAGCGTTGATTCACACGCAGCGTCCATCCGCTCAGTGTTGACGACACATATAGGGCCCTGTCTCGCGTAAGGGGGGCCCGCCTTAAATGTCTTCGGAACTTACCCCCATAGGGGCCCCCACCCGAGCAGGGCCCCCCCGCACCGCGGGGGCTGCGGGGGTATACTTTACGGCCGTGCGTTTGGACACAAATGCACTCAAGAAGTAACGGCATTGCTTTTGTAGTACCACAACACTCCAGATGTAAGTAGAGGTGCTCCGATCACCATTTTTTGGGTCCGATCACCGATACCGATCACCAAAAATCCTTATCTGCCGATTACCGATCATTGCCGATCACAAAAATGATTTCCTATTTTTTTAATAGCCTATTAATTATCCTTATTGAATACCATTTCTGCCCATAAACCAATCAATCTTAATTTGCACATGTCTATTATTAGGCTATTATTATTATTATTATTATCATTATTATTACTGTTATTATTATTATTATTATTATTATTATTATCTTTCAGACTAGTGTTGGTAATACAGTCTACAGTATTAATCAATGTATAAGTTATTGCATAGAATAACTAAACTATTTAAGATTGAATTGAAACTGAAACATTACATCAAATAGTCTTCCACATACGAGAAAAAAACAACCTGTCGCTTTAAATGAGCAGCCTCGTGAGGAGAGCCCCTCCCCTCTCTGTCACCGTCCACAGTTGCAGACAGTGCTCCACTACCGTTCTGAATCTCTCTCTCAAGTTTTAACCACATCTGTCGCCGTTTGGTGTTTCAGCGACTATCAAACTAATCGACTGACTGCCAATTACAACTTTGAAAACAATAATTGACATGTTTGTGCTGACAACGTGAAGTTGTCGCGTGCTGACCAAGGCAACTACACAGGTTATAACGTAACATGGCTCACTGGCGAGTAGGCTACTCAATCGCAAATTACATTGTCAGGTAAACGGCGCATGGATCGGAAAATCAGATCATTGTTGATGCAGATATGGTTATGAATGGTGGAAATGAAGGGGGGAATGGCGAAAAGTTATAGACAAGCAAAGATGCCTTCTTTTGGTGCAGTTGCAGCTGTGCAGAGCCAGCGCCTAGCCTACATGCAGCGCCAGGTGTAAAGGCAAATGGTTGCGTGAGGAATTTAATATCTCTCGATCGGTTTTTTGATCGGCATGTTTTTCCGATCACCGATCAGGCTATTTTTGGCCATTATCGGCCGGTCATGATCGGCAGCCGAGCAATCGGAGCACCTCTAGATGTAAGCATAACATAACAACTGTATAGTGACACCAATCTATAGGCCAATCATATCTTCACACACAGCCGGTGAGCGTACACATGTGTGCTTGTAAATAGTGCAAGTGCTTGTGTATCTGCATGTGTGGTTGTTGCATGTGGTCATGTTTGCTGTGTGTGTGTGTGTGTGTGTGTGTGCGTGCGTGAGTGCGTGTGTGCATGCGTGTGTGTATCAATGTGTGTAGATACGCAGTGGGGCCTTGGGGGGGCCTCCTAATGAGCTGTGTGTGTGTGTATGTGTGTGTGTGTGTGTGTGTGTGTGTGTGTGTGTGTGTGTGTGTGTGTGTGTGTGTGTGTGTGTGTGTGTGCCCACGGCGTTGTCATCAGGGGCCACTACTGACCTTGCTGCTCCGCCAGCCCTGCCACTACTCTGTCGCTCGCTGCCTGCCTTTATTTATGGCTAAACCACAGCCTTGGTTTGTGTGTGTGTGTGTGTGTGTGTGTGTGTGTGTGTGTGTGTGTGTGTGTGTGTGTGGTGTGTGTGTGTGTGTGTGTGTGTGTGTGTGTGTGTGTGTGTGTGTGTGTGTGTGTGTGTGTGTGTTTCTCTGTCTGTGTTTCAAATGTGTATATGGGTAGATGACGTGACGTGTAAATTTTCCTGTCGCAGGCTCTTAAAATTAAGTAAATTCATGCTTTCAAAATTGTCAATGCTTTAAATGATTAAACTAATATCGTTGTTGTGAAAAAGTAATGTGTAATAAATACAGAGCTTAAATAAGTATACTTAATTTTGAGTCAAATGTCACATTTGTCCTATGGTGTGACTGAGGCAAGCCTGGTTCTCCATATTAAAACATTTTTAAATAAATAATCAAAGCTCAGTCATTTGTCTAAACAACCCTGGCATGATTTTCAAGGTGTCTATTCTAGCAAGTGGCAATGCTTAATTTTTGTCCTGTTTTTTCTGAGACAGTATGGACTTATGAAACTTTGTCGCAGAAAACAATGTCCTCTGGTGTGACATCATATTTTTGGTTAATTCTGTGGATAATTATCTATTGTTGAAGCTCCAGCGGTACATAAATTGTGACTTTAGACCCTTAAGAAGCCAATGGCAAGGGTGGATTTTAGATTTTTCTCTCAGAGTTCTTCAGTCAATCAATTATGTTTTGCTACCACAAGATGTATTAGTTTTGTAATCCTTTGGTGTGACAGCCATAAAATACATTTTGACAATAGTGTATATTTTTCATATTTTTTTCTTAGATGTATGAACATGCATCTTACTAAAGGTGAAATTGTATTTCAGTTGGCAACGACATGGCTTTAAATTAACTCAAAAGCTCAAAAGTCCTATGGTGTGATGGTAAAAGTCCTATGGTGTGATGGTAAAAGTCCTATGGTGACACTTTGGAGTATCACACCAAAGGACAAACAGGTCACACCAATGGACTAGATATTTGAGAAATAACTTTTAAAACAACTGGTAGTACATATTTTTTTGTTTTGTTGTTTGACTAGATAAATATTGTGTATTCAAATTACTTATTCCTTTATTGGCCTTTGGAATTTATACTTTGATGCATTGTTGATGAATATTTGCTGTTGATTTTAGATACTGTCAAATGATATAAAATGTCATTAATGGTGCTTTGAAAACATAAAATATAACGGTAACAGTGAAGGAAAGATCAGTGAGAGAGTATATAGAGGAGTATAGATGAATAAAGTATGCTGTGGAGAGCTCAATATACAGCATAAATATGCTGTCCAGCTTGAGATACCAAACAGGCACTGGCCACTACACACTACAGGTTCAATGGTGTGACAGTCATAGCATACCTACAAAAGTGTGATGGTCATGCCAAGGTCACACTTCAGTATGAGTCTTATGAGCTCTGCAGGTTACATTTAATGATCGCATGGCTGTCATTAAGAGTTACAATAGGCTTATAATTGACGATTCAAAGATTTATAAGTGTAAAGCGTAGGTCCATATTGACTACAACATTATATTATGATCAAAAGACAAAATAATCATGTTGATATATTTGTTTCTGGCTCAGTTTTGCATTTCTGTCCTTTAGCGTGACATGAATGTCCTGCGGTGTGACATGTTTTAAACGCTCAAATATTTGTTTGAGCTAAACAATATGTTTGATAAACACTGAATATTGCATTAGGGAAGAACAAATTATCGTCCCTGAAAAGTTAGTATAAATTCGGACAGTTTTGAACATTTAAAAGAAAGATATCCCTGTTTTTCCTCGAAGGTTTCTAATAATCTCACATCTCATGGGAAAAGAAAATACTTAAATGGTAATTTCTCATTAAATTAAGACTTTAAAAAATTGCAATAAATATGAAGAGTGTAACAATGTTCATAAAACTCTATCAAGCCATTTCTACATTACTTAATATATTTATTTCTTAACGTCACACCAAAGGACATATTTTCAGCAAATTGCTTTATCAACGTAAATAAATAATCAATGAATAGACCAACATTGTGACCACTTGGATTTTTTGAAAGATTAATTGCTGCACTACGTAGACATGTACTTTTTTCACTCATAAACAATGTTTTGTGAAAAAAATGTTTTTTGCTGCCTATCCGTCATCTACCCATATGTGTGCATGTGTGTATGTGTTGTTCTTCTCTCTCTCTCTCTCTCTCTCTCTCTCTCTCTCTCTCTCTCTCTCTCTCTCTCTCTCTCTCTCTCTCTCACTCTATATAGCTATCTGTCTATCTCTCTCTCCCTATTTCCGAGTGCGTGCTTGTATGCATGTGTGTGAGGACAGGCAGGGCGATAGGGAATCTGCTCGGGAAACAAAGTGTGCGCATTTCAGCATAACGAAGGAGGAGAGAGGAGGAGGGAGAGATGGAGAGAACAGAGGGGATGAGGAAGAGATGGAGAGAACAGGAACGACAGACAGATGGAAGCAGAGACGGAGAGAAGGGAGGAGCGAGGGTTGGAGAGAGCAAGCAGGAACGGCAGACAGGAGGACAGACGTACAGAGAGAGAGAGAGAGGGAGGGAGAGAGAGAGAGAGGGAGGGAGAGATGGACAACATCTGACAGAGGGAAAGAATGTGAGGGAGGAGAGAAGAAAAAAGTTAGTGTATGCAAATAGCGGAGAGAAAAACAACACACACTCTTCCCTCCTCACTCCTCCCTCTCCCTCTCTCCTCCTCCTCCTCTCCACTGCTTCACCTCTGCCACCGAAAAACAACCCAGCAACCACACACACACACACACACACACACACACACACACATACACACACACACACACACACACACACACACACACACACACACACACACCAACAACACACACTGTACACCCTGTTTTTCTCACACAAACCCCCCTTCTGCTTATCATGCTGCTCTTTGGAGGGCATCTGTGATAGCGTTCCATCCACAGACAGAGTGCTCATATGTATGTGTTTATGTTACCCTCTCTCTCTCTCTCTCTCTCTCTCTCTCTCTCTCTCTCTCTCTCTCTCTCTCTCTCTCTCTCTCTCTCTCTCTCTCTCCCATGCTGACAATGCTCGGCCCCGATATTGCTGACTGAAATAGAATTCCACTCTCACGCAACAACCCTCATTTGATTCACCTGACCAAAATTCACAAAATTCACTCTTGTCTCTCACACACACACACATACACACAGATCACCAAGATGTGCCACCACCACCACCACCTCCACTGTTTGTAATGAATGCATCCCTGTTCCTCTAGCAATCCTCATCGTGAGTAACACGTGACGTCACAGCACGCGCCAACACTCTTCCGGAATTCGTCACCCTTGCGTGTGTTTATTTTTAGGTGTTTTCAGTGCATGGGTATGAATATGTCTGTGTGTCTGTGTGTGCACGTGTGTGTGCGCGCACGCTTCGTGTGTGTATGTGTGTGTTGCTTCTTCAACTGTGATGGTCATGGCCGTATAATACAATGTAAAAAGCACCGGCATAGATGACACTGTAGCACATACCCATCATGGCACATGTACTGTATGCTATCATAGCAGACAACATATATTGTGGGCATCCATGGACTCATGGTTAGTGAGTGTGTCCCTACAACTCCATCCCTTCAGAAAGACACCTAACCCCACATTGCTCCGGGGACTGTAACCAATACCCGGATATAAGCAGCAGCTAAGTGGCAATGTAAAGTAGAGCACTTTACAATAAATGAACAATGGATACCATGATAAAAAACAACTCCCCATCCTCAATTAGGATATGAATATCCTACAAAACTGTGGGTTAAACCAAGAAATAATGATTCAATTATGATTCAGTCCAAAAAAAAAAAAAATATATATATATATATATATATATATATATATATATATATATATATATATATATATATATATATGTCGAATTATATAACACTGCATTTGTGCATTATACGGGTTTAGTAATGTTGTTTACTGAAGTATGGTCATTCATAACACTTTATATACTTTGTACTTGCCATAGTGTCATTACAGCATGCTTCTCCCTGTCTCCAGAGTAGGTATGCACTGCTTTCCGGAGGGGAGAAATGTGTGTGTGTGTGTGTGTGTGTGTGTGTGTGTGTGTGTGTGTGTGTGTGTGTGTGTGTGTGTGTGTGTGTGTGTGTGTGTGTGTGTGTGTGTGTGTGTGTGTGTGTGTGTGTGTGTGTGTGTGTGTGTGTGTGCGTTTATGCGAAACCTGTGCACAAGATTGAGAGAGAGAGAGAGAGAGAGAGAGTGAGAGAGAGAGATGGTCATGAATACACAACAGCCACTGTCGTATTTGAGTGTGTGAGGCTGTGTGTGTGTGTTGCTGGTGCTGTATGTGTGAGTGTGTTGTCCGTGTGTGGGGGTGTGTGGGGGGGGTATCTTCTTTCCTGAGGGTGTGAGCGACACCGTGCAATCACCCACCCACACACACACACAAGCAAACACACACCCACACCATCACCCACACACACACACACACACACACACACACACACACACACACACACATCAGGTGTACCGTATGTGATAAGGTTTTGCAGCAGGCGATGAACAAGCAGTGGCTGGTAGTAACGTTTATAATATGTACCTTCAAGGAGGCTGTTAACGAACTACACGCGCATGCTTTTACACACACACACACACACACACACACACACACACACACACACACACACACACACACACACACACACACACACACACACACACACACACAGACTCAATCATAGCCCTATGCAGCACCCTTGAAGTTCCTCTCCCTCTGAAATCTATTCAAATCACATCTCTGGAACTTTTTATATTGCATTTCTCATCTCGCCCATCAGCTCATGACAAATCACCTCAGCACCACACACACACACACACACACACACACACACACACACACACACACACACACACACACACACACACACACACACACACACACACACACACAAACACACACACACACACAACACACACACACACACACACACACACACACACACACAACACACACACACACACCTCAACAACGCATCCTCAGTCTCTAGCCCCACCATAAATGCGTTCGCGCATTCGCACACATACACATGCACGTATGCACGCACGCCTGCGCACACACCAACATCAGAAGAGGAGACGCAATCTCTATCACCACCACCAGGCCCGCAGAAAGGGGGGACAAACGGGTATGAGTCCCGGGCCCAGGGAGATAGGGGGGCCAGAATTGGGTCCCAATTACATTATATGTATTGGTTTGGGGGCCCTTTCAGATTACTTTGTCCTGGGTCCAGCAAAAGCTGTCAGCGGCCCTGCCCACCACAAACACACCCACCCACACAGATACACACACACACACGCACACACGCACGCATGCAGGCACACACACACGCACGCACGCACGCACACACACACAGCAAAGTGTGCATGGCTCCACCCTCTCTTCCCAGTAAGGGTACACTCTCTCGTTCACTTGCTGGC
>NC_085861.1:35721499-35737502 GCF_034702125.1 Engraulis encrasicolus
TACCGACTTACTGGAACATGTAAAACACAGCGTGTGGTCCTTGTACTTTTGTTTGTTTAAGGACTCACACACAAAGAGGTATTACTTATGCTTCATGAGCCTGTTGTTTATACGGTACTGCCAAAAGACATCAGAAATTTTCTCATTCTCTACGGACATCTCAATCATACGCTCCCTGTTCTGATTTTCCATGTGGTTTCCCTTTATCTCTGTTTTAAATTTTAAATCTTTCTTTCCTCCTTGTATATTGTCAACAAACAAAGGTTTATTGTTGTGTTCATTTAAAATTATATAGGAACTATATTTGAAATGAGCAAGCAAAATATGTCTAGGTTTATTACTGTATATCTGAAACGCAAGTCTCTGGATTCAAATTGACATTTCAGATGAAAGTGTTTTAGGATCACTTCCTGTTAGATCCTCCTTTGAGCTTTTCTTTCATCCTTTGCACAGGCTGATGGAGTGCCGACTTTTTTCTTTTTTGTTTTTTTTTTCAGGCCGGCTGCAGCATGTGATTAAACGAAAGCTGCAAGTGGATGCGAGTGAGTCTGAGTGGCTGCCACTGCCCATGCGTCCAGAACTCGTAGTGAAACTGCGGGTTACATAATCACCATCGAGGGCAAGCCACAGACACCACAAGGGCAGTCTGTATAAATATATTAAAGACAATTGTTTTCAGCTTTTAGAGTGCATATTTGGCAAAGCGTCTTGCTGGCTTGACTTCACTCCAGGCAGAGCTCAGACAGCATGATGTATGGCATCAGTTATACCATCAGTAGTTCTTAACCATTTTTTCTTCATAGCCCCCCTTACCTGTGCCCGAGAAAGCAACGATTCCCCCCCCACTTCTACAAGTATATGCGCACTAAAATGGATGTTGATTAATTATAATCGACTCTTCAAATATAGAATTAATACAAACTATATTTTCAATTGTTCCACAAAGCCAGAACTTTAAGAGTCACCACACCTCAACGCAGCCACAATTCTGCAGACCCAACTACAATCTCTGGCACCGCAGCCCCAGGATGCCCCACAACCAGTTAAGAACCACTGAGGTGATACCATTACAGTAGACCCCAATCCCAGAACCGTACTCAAACAAACCTTTTGAAACCATTCCTCTGTTAACTATTGCTTTGTCTTTTGCTTTTTGAATCCAAAATAAAAACTGGTTTCCTTGTTCCCAAAATCTCCATACCATATGGAAATGTAATATCTTTAGACCAATATACATAGTCGAGCTCTGTTACAAAACCCGATAAAAGAGATTTGCTTCATATCTAACCTTAAAAAGGTACACCTGTGGCATGAAATGGTGCAAAAAAGTACAGCAACTATGCTGCTAAATGAAACTGTGGTGCCTATTGCCAAATTAGATATTTTCATGAAAGTTTTACTAGGTAATAAGCAAATATTTTCTAAGTATGGTCCAGAGTACAGTTAATTTTTGCAGCTAACCAATGGCTATTTCCGAAATTAAATAAATGGGAACCATGGAGAAAGATCTCCCTTTTCATGTATGACAAGTGGCAAAGTTTGCAGTGCTATCAAATGAATACTTAGAAATTTTGATGGTGGTTGGCAAGTAATTCATGAAAAAGGTAACATTAGTGAATGGGTACATGCATTCTGGAAATAAACAACAAAAAGATTCTTACACAGGGTACCATTTAAACTCTTCACGCTTTAACTTCTTCTTCTGTCAGTGCTGCACAGACCCCAGACAGAGCAAGAGTCCGCTACGTGATGCCTCCAGAGCACCCTCATCATAACTGCTGTGCCTACAGCTGGTCGTACAGCTGTCTGAACGCATGCCAGCAGCCACCAACAAATACCACCATTACAGTGCAATGTACTATAGAAAATTACAATTTTTCCTGTAAAAACATTTTCCAGTTGGGTTTGGCGCCATTCCCAAAACAGAAATTTTTACAAAAGTTCTCGATAATTGCTAACACACTCACCCAGTAAGGCTGGCTGCTTGGTATTCTGGCCACTCGTTTCCAACAGTACATCCCGAAAATGGTTCGAGTTCTTTGGACTCCTGGTTGGGTTTTTACCGGTAAAAGGATGTGTGTAAAAAAATAGAGCAGATTTTAACATGCAATTGGTTTTAATGGTTTAACTGTCAGAGAATAGTTACCTCCCCATGTTAGATTATTTTTTTTTGCAATGAATTCATAACTTCCATGCCTCATGAACCATCAATTCTAATGATGCATTGCATATGCAATGTCACCCCACATGCCATGCAACTTCAAAGATGCTTAAGGTGAAAAAAGGATCATGTTTCTACCGCCATATAAATTTGGTTTAGAGTTTGCCAAGAGGAAGCACAAGCCAAGGAAGCCGTTCCAGAAAACCCTGAGCAGAGCCCACAAGCACAGCTCTCAACGTAGACACTGATCAGAGCAGACACAAATCGCAAACAACATGTGCCGGCCGGGGGGATAAGTGCTTTTCCAGTTAACGTTACGTAGATGTGCCAATCGCTATTAAACAGTGAACAGGCTTCTTATGAAATCAGTGAACGTATTGAGAAACAATGCCACTGTAATTGGAGTTTGAAAAAGAATGTGAGAGCTTATCCGACCCGCCATAGGATCCTTAAGGATGTAGAGAATGGATGACACATTGAAACCCGAACAGTCATTTAAACTTTTTACTACACTTAACGAGGAAATGGCTGCTTAAATATCACTTTCCTTAATAGATGCAGTATACTAAATAGACATATGAACTCCACTCTTATCCTAAGACTAAAGTTTGCCTTTAAGATATTGATGTGACCAGACTCCGCCAGAATAAGACACCTTATATACATAAATACAGCAGGAACAGACCACACTAATCTTTGTTGCCTTTGTCTGTCCTTGCGTGCATTCTGCGGTAACACTAATCCCCACATTAACTTCTAGCCACAGGAGGAGGAAAAAAAAAACAGAAAAGCAGTAAATTGGTAGTCTTGAGCTGCAGCAGCAACAGCAAAGCTGAATGACTAGAGGTCTGAAAGTGACCAGGTCCATGACGGATGAAGGGTTAAAGTCTGTTTCCCCCAAACTCACAGCTTGAGAAGCCCCTAGGCCAGCTACTCGTAACAGCTTTAAATACTGATTTACACCAGATTCCGCACTCTACTCCCAGGCGCAAGGAATAATAGCCTGCTCAGCCATAACAGCACTTCCAAACCAACACAGCGAGCCGAGCACCTACACAACAACATATTTAGCTCCAGACGGAAAGTATGAATGGGAAACATACCGAGAGGGCTACTGGTTTTCAGCTCCTTTATATTTGTGCTATGGGTGCTCCTCAGCATCACGAAGGCAACACACCACCGCCGAGCTCGACTCAGGACAAGGATATACAACTTAAGGAGGAATTCTTAACCTGGACGACAAGTCCAAGGTAAAATGTCTCTTTTGTATTGTTTGCATTATTGTATTGCACTGGCACATTTTTCCTATACAGTATTTGCTTTGAAAAATGGGAGTGTGAATGCATATGCATGCAAGTCCTCATCATGGTATTTTCTAAGTTTGTGTACCAGGTGTTTTGTTCTGTATTGCTGCTGAAAACTCATTGTTATTAGCTTTGTCAACTTAAATGGTTACAAATGGCAGGTATGGGTCATATTAAGTGCAATATGTAGAATCAGTGCATACAAAGGCATGCAAGAATGCTTGACAATCTTTGACTGAATCCATCAAAAGCAAGTTGTGTTAGAGTTGGTAAAATAAAATGAAAGATACAGATGAGTATTTAGACTTGTAGTATTATTCGAGTTTCACGCCTAACAGAAACCACATGAAATGAAGACTATCATTCTGCAACAAGTAAATACGAACATTATTGAACACAATAAGATGCCTTAAACCTGCAGTCTGGTTGGCAGTCTGGTTTGGCAATTAGGCTTTCAACAGAGTCCTTTTTCAGCTAGGCGGATTATATTCATTGTCCATTCAATTGGTTTCCTCATGCTGGCCCAGACATTTTTTTACAAATATAAACATGACTTATTAAGACTGTTCATAGGCTGAGTAGCTGGCTCCGTTGATTTGTTCCATCTCCCCACGTCTCCCATCCCTACCCAATGAGCGCTCAGGAACCTCAGGCATTCCAATCAAGTCCTGTTGCCCCTGTTCCAAGTTCTGAGTTCTGAGTTTTCCAGGTACTGAGCATCTGGGTTCAAGGTTCTGAGTTCTGATTTCTTGCCTGGGCTGATTCTGACTTGTGATGAGTCAGCATCAAACCACTACGACAAGCACCATATTTGCACTACTGGGGACCTACTGTTCAGTCATAGACATTCCTCTTGCTTGCAGCATTCTCCAGCTGGAGTGAGTTTAAAAAAAGTGCAATCCAACCCAAAGGTCAGAACTTGGAGACCCTGAACACAGGCAAGGGCCATCCCAGCAGTTCAACAGAACCCTCACTTCTCTTGTCCCTATAACATTCCAGCTTCCTTTGTCAGTAAGGGTGTGGAATATGGAACTAGTTAAGTTTTTACCAAAACAAGAAGTAATTTGTTTTAAAAACACAGACAGAATGAAGGGGGGGAGTGAGGGGAGTGAGAGCCCACGATGATAGGTGAAGTAGGTTTCCACTGGAAGTCGCTATCTTTTTTTAATGAGCAATGGTTTGCTCGTATGCTAGATACACTTGAAACCTCTGAGCTGTTTTATTTGAAGAAGTGCTACTGCCTTTTCTGTTTACTAGCAGCCATGAATGTACAGATACCATCTCTATTCCACCTCCACAAACGCCAGAGGAGGGTAAACGGCTCTGGCAGACTACGACTCTGACATCTGTGGTTCTTGCCGGCGATGCACCAGAACGACTCAGCCGCAAGCTCAGCTGATGGTAACTAGTAGCCCCTCCTTGAGAGGAGACAACGTGCTGGGGTGAATTTACGAGCCGAGTGAGAGAGGGTGGATGGATGTGTGCTACATTAACTGCCGTGTTTTCTTGTAAAAAAAAACAAGATTTGCAATTGTAAACTTCTCATGTTCTACTCGCCCACTTTTGCTGTTTTTACATACTAAATTGGTCCTGTCTTGTATAATGACTTTTTTAAATCATGTACCAGTATAGAATACGCATTGTGATTACCACAGAAATTTGGCTACTACTAACCTACACCCAAAATCCAGCTTTAAAAGGGTTCTTTCCTTAGAACTGTGACCAAAATAAAGGATACTTCACTCAAATGCAAAACCTGCAAATAAATGTTTTGGTCCTCCTCTACAAGCAATTGCCGATAGAACACTAATACGCAAACCATTAATTAAAACTGTAACACAAAACTGTATCGTTTTATTGTCAAGATTGATCAACCAATACTGTCAAAAGAGTACATTTGTTTGGTATTTAAAATTGCTTTGAAACTTGAAGACTATTTGAGCATTCTTCAGCCCTCTTTAGCTCTGGGCTCAACATGAAATATACCTCTCCTATGTGGCTTGATCATCAGGCAAGACGTATATGAAACTTTTTTGGATGAAAGAAGAAATGTCCCGAGTACCCAAAAAATAATCCACTTGCTTTAGGACTGAAATGTTTTTGTCCATCATGAGAATTTTGATGAATGAGAAATCTTCACACATACTCACTAACAATACTTTAGAATAATGAAGTAGATTAAGATATGACAGAAAATTAATAATAATAAAAAAAAAAATACAAAAGGATTACAACTGATTTGTTATAGTTTTTTTCATGGTACTAGCACAGACAAAAATGAACAAGAAAAGCCCTTGGATCTGGTATTGTTTGCGTTGAGAATGGCACCATAACCAATGGTGATACACTATCACACGCCATCTATATACATGACAAGTATGGGTTTGGGTCCCTTTTGGATGAAAATCAGATGTGGGGTAACTAGACCAACTCTCCAAGAAAAACACTATGTTCTCCGCTAGGCATTGACTAGTGTATCAGGCCATCCAACCAGGGTTAGTAAGCTTTTTTCCAACTCATTTGTAACACTGCACACCTCAGGCTAAGAGGGTACGCGAGACAAGAAAGGTTGGGAAACACTGCACTAGGCTATGGTAGTGATGGACCCTTTTATTCTATTGCAGATCTGCCCACGTGTTTGCTGTGTGTGTGCCTCACGGGGTCCGTGTACTGCGAGGAGGGTCAGGCCCCGACCTGAACCCAACGAGCCCCGGCCCTGCCCAAAGGAGACTGCCTACCTCTACGCACTCTACAACAAGATCAAGAAAATCACAGCTAAAGACTCTTCTGGGACATTGTGAGCTCATTTTATAATACCCCAAATAATGAAAAGAAAAAAGAAATGGAGCAAAAAATGATCAAATTCTTTAATGTATCACAGACATACCCAATCATTCAATCATTTAATCAAGCTTCGTCTGTCTACAAATGCATGTGATGCCAATTTACCCCTTTAAGGATTGCTTGACCTAAGTAACACGCAGACGTGCAACACCAAAACGCTTGCAATAACATTACATGAAAGGCCCTGTAAACCCGTACAGGAAATACCTCAACCCGGCTGCCCTTCTTCGCCCTGTAGCAATATGAAGCTGGGACATTTCACGTGAAATCAAACCACTTTGAAATAATCTAGTCCTTGAATATTGGTCGGGACTCTTATCTGTCTCCTGATCTAAACCAATTACACAAACTACAAGGAACAGACATTTGATATTAAATAATGTAAAAAAAATTGAATATGCAAAAGTACATATTTTAAAAACTGCCTAATGTCTTGTCCGAACCAACCCTGCAACGCCATGAAATGACACGTGAAAGCCTATAGTGTTAACAGTTTCTCGATGTCCCATTTCATAGAAAAATTTTCTTAATGGATGAAATTGAGTTTGTATTACACTAGTATTCAGTAGTGTTAGAGGAAGTTGAGGAGAATTAATAGAGTAGTATTAGATGAGAATTTACCCCCATCTGACATGTGTTACCCCCACCGACACTTTGCCCAAACATAGCATTAGCATTTTGGGTGGAGTGTCATGTTACTCATGTCAGATAGGGGGTAGCCCTTCACCCAACACTAGCTCCTATTAACAACTGCAACATGGCATCATGCTACTGCGCTAGGAAATACAATGCTGGAATTGAACCATCTATCGCGTCCTTTGCATGTTAACACATGTCCACGAACCCCTGTTGACATGTCTGGTTAAAGTCTGGGCACAATTTTGGCCATTTCCCTATGCTTGTTTTCCCTGTTCTTGGCAAAGGTAAAGGCGCCATGAAACGTTACTTTTGACTGACAGGTTATGGCTGAGTAATGGTTTTGGTCAGTGCACGCAGTGCAATTTCCGGCGTTTAAAAAAAAACAGATATTCACCATGATGTCGGGGTGTTTCCGTGTTGTTTTTGTGTTAATTTTTAGAGCCATAAAATTGCTTTCAAACAACAACATGACTAACATAGATCAGGGATGAATGCAAATGGTGTACTACCCTCTTAATTTCAGACTCAAGTCTTATTAGGGTCTGTTTCCTCCCTTAAAATACTAGTGCCAGATTCGTGCAAATGCAGTTCCGTTGGTACTACCTTGCACTGCAAAGGCACATAAGGATGTATTCATAAAAAGTCTGGGATCGGGTCGGGCGCAGAGTTTCTGAATTCCACATAAATCACTCATGAAATTTTTAAGGTTTTATATTCCATTAAGATGTAACAAATTGAACTCCCAAAGGATTAGATCATTTTAAAAATGCAACCTTTTCCACTCTTCACACCAATATTTTAAAAAGGCCTCTTAAACATACATACACGTTAGAAGAAGAACAGAAAAAAGGGAGGCTATATGAACAAATTTTTCTTGAATTCTGAAACGTATGTTACCAAAATGATGGCTATAACCAAGTGAACTGCTGACAACTGTTTTATTTTAAGGCAGTTAAACATCTTGACCTTGATACTGGCTTTTTTTCAAATTATGCATCAATGAGTCTTTTCTTTTCTCCTTTTCTTTACAGTCCCTTGAAAAGGATTTTAACCTCGACAGGAAACCTTATTTCTGAGATTGATGATGGACTTTTCGAAGCTTCCGCCTCATCTGGAAGATCTCTCATTGCCTGAGAATCATTAGTGAAGCTTCCCATGTCTACCTGGCAAGCTCACTCTTCCTTCAACTGCCGAATTTCAACAACCGTCAATAACAATGTTTGGTCAAAGCCAACGCATTCATGGTGGGTGGCCCATGAATCCATGGGAAATATATGTAGTTACTACCTATCAAGGCAAAGTGTTAGTAACAACTTAAACACCATACTTTTGAATTGAACGTGGTATATTGTGGATATTTTACAGGACAGAATAACATTTTGACATCCACTGCCAGTAGTTGTTCAAGTAAAGGTGGTGTTTTTGGGCTACTTTATCAGGAAAAGAATAACATTTTGTGTCAGCCAAACCAGAATATTGGGGATTTTGACAATTGAAGAGTCATACAAACTTAAACTGATTTCTAACCATCTTAAGTAGGTTGATGAGCAGTGTAATTCAACATGACTCTTTTGCTCTGTGTTTGTACAACATAAGACATTCCAAGCTGGTTGAACCTTTACCTTGCCCATCAACGAGCTGGCATGCTGTATTCCCCAAATTCCAGTAGAGTGTACGCAAACTTCCTCTGCATGTGAGTAGTTCCATCAGAGAAGATCCTGCCTGTCCGCTCAACTTTAAAATATGCTCACTTTTAATGAGTTCAAATTCCTAAACTTTATCGTGATATAATCCCTGATACTTCATTTTTAAATCCCTTTGAATCTAATTGTATCTGCTTGTTTTTATGCATTTCATATCCTGTGACATACACTGCCGATAGGTGCATGAGGTTTGACAAATCTGTTCCATCTCTCAGAATGACAACATTATACAGAATCTATATTGGCTGATTTTTTTGAACGATATAATTCATGAACTGAATTGAATTTGCAGCCATGCGTACAAAGGTGCTTTGGGGGTGTAAATTGCTCAGTTGGCATAGAGCCAGAAAAGGGCTAATGAGACTAGATAAAATTCCTCTCAATTCTCCTCCTTACCATGTGAACAACAAATTTGGTAGTTAAGTGAAAGGAAATGAAACAATAGCACAAACTGTTTTGATATTAAGAATCAAGCAAACTGTGTACGGTACCTCCGCCAACTGAGAACACCATCCAGCAATCAGGTAATACCCCTACCATTGCCTACAGAGACCAATTCAGATTGATGGGTAAAACAAACCATCAAGCTATTAGATTCCTTACAGAACTAAGTCCAGACTGGTGTCCACCAAACGTGGTGCCCGCAAGCGCCAGGTAGCCCTTCAGGGGATTCTGAGGTGCCAACCAAGGATGTTAACAAACAGAGACGACAACCAGATTTAGCACAGTTAATGCTTTCTTAATTTAGAATATGAGATTATGGGAACGATTCCAGAATACATCCAGTAAGAGGATTTTGAACAAAAGTAGCCTCTCCGGTAGCCCTTAGACACTACAACGGTTGGGACCGCTGGCAAAGAGTAACAGCCATCAAGCAGTGAATGCCGGGGAGCTTCCATTTCCCCTTTTCCAAGCTTCAATCAAATGAGTTTAAAAAAAAAAAAAAAAAAACTCACTTACACTTGTTTTAGCGCATTGCGACATACTCCCTCACAGACATGATTAATCCATCATCACCTTTCCTGTGCAGAACAACAACAAATTCCTCATTCGCGACGACACGTTCGCAAAGAACCAAGACAAAACCTACTACATCCGACCAAACATTGAATGAGTGCGGATTCTCTGTATTACTAGCAACCCCAGTTGAATCCTGGCCCCTCAGTACCTCCAAACACTTCACCGCCGATCAAGTCCCTGAGTCCCATTGGAAACTAACCAACTGAGTGTCCAAACTCAAACCACAGCCTCCACTCACTAATGTCCTTGTTTACATGTGTATGGATATTTTTATAAACAGATATTTCTTTGGTCTGTTTATGATTTTCTTTTTTTGTTGTTTTTACACCGTAATCTATTGGAGTAGATCATTGTGATTTTTTTATTTTATTTTTTTTATGCCTGACATCGCCAACACAACTCATAGTAGATCCAGAGGAAGTGGTTGAAATGGCTGTTATCCACACAGTAGAAAAATAAATATATCCAATAGTACGTGTAAATGTGACCGAAATGTGGGTAAAACCATATTTCCAGTCTTTGAGAAGTACATTAATGTTTTATTTGTCGGGTTCTGTGTGACGTTGAGTTAAATTATATAGCATTTGTTAACCAACCTGTGCAAGTATATGGTCCCTTTTCCCCATTCTCTAAGTTGTGGCGAGGCCGTCACACAGTACCCTCTGAATGTCCACTCTGGGTAATCCTCTTTAGTGTAATACTGCACACATTTGTTTTTGGTTGTACTGAGGACTGCTTTGCGGCAAGTCAATCTTTGAACAAGGCAACATCACTCTTGTGTCACCTGTAGTGTAAAATTTCTACTGTGCCCTGGTCAAAAGGTTCTTCACATACAGAGAAGTGATGTTAAACTCCCTCTTTTCCGTTAGAATTCTGTGAATTTTCTTCACATGAACTGTACCTTGTAAATTTTAAAAACTGCATTGATGTATTAAAAAATATGAGAAATAATGGGCAACAGGCAACAGTATCGCCATTTTTTAAAGAAGACATCTTTTTAAGGTGCTATTTATAAAACACCTAAAAACAAAAGTCGAGTATCACACCACTTAAAGCCAAATGTTTAAACTATACCATGGATTTAACAGATGCCAATAGCACATTCCACATTTTACATTTAGTTCTGGGATATTGACATCGCTGTCTGTGTTTTCTTCTTAAATGTTCAATGTAAGAAAAAAAAAAACGCTACGCAAGTCCAACCCTCATGCTGAGGACCCAACAAGCTGCCCCTCAGTTGGTTTTGGTCTACAACAACATAGACTTGCAGATCACTTAGACATCTTGAAATTATCTGGCCAATGTTCAAATGTTAACTCCACCCTTAGTAAGTGCACATACTGTAGGGCGCGAGTTCCATTGTTTTGCTCCTACATAGTGGAGTAACGGAGTGTCTAGTGGACATTTTCCGATTTCAACTCAATCTATATTCACACCATACACATACAGCTTTGATAGACCCACCGAATGTATCTCAATATCCGCAGGACTAGACAAGGATCTCACGAGACACTGCTGCTAATGTACACAAAACACACATGGCTGAAAAGCCTACAGGCTTGCAGGCAAGCTCCAGAGAGACATACATCATGCTGAAACGCTTGTCTTTTCCTTACGTAGTACACAACAGTGAAACGGCTGCACCATTGAATAAACAAGGCTATATAGAATTTATCTTTTTTTCTTTTCTGGCCAATTTTGGCTTAAACATGTCAGCCAAACAATACAACTCCACTACTCTTCAAAGTGCAGTAGTAGCCGCTTTCTTCTCTACCATTGCCGAAATCAGAATTTTCATCAGCAAAATTTAGTCGGTTGGCGAGTGACAATTAGACCCTGTGTATGAGCATGGAAACCTGTCTGCAGCTGGTACCCAACGTGCCATTAAGGTCTCTTTTGAATAGTAGACCATGGTATACAAACTAGAATTACTGTTGGCTCAACTATTTTTTTTAATCTTTTTAATTTTCCATTGGATAGAACATTGTATTTCCTTATAAATACGTTTGCTATAAACAATGTAGTTAATCCTAGTATTAACTACTATGTGAATTATCAAGTATGCTGAAACAAAGCAATTTTTTTGTATTTATTTGTCATTCCATCCTTAATTATTGAAATAAAACCTGTCAAACATTAACTTGCAGTGGGTGGTTTATTGTACGATGTCTCTGCATAACTACTGCATATTTCGCTTTTAACAGACTCCTGACAGCGAAATGAAACACTTTATTAAGCACTTAGGTTTGTGTACATGGACTCTGGTCTCCGCTCACACACAGACAACAACATTCTGGAAAATGTGGGTCAGCATTATTCCATTCTTTTAGCCAAACTGGCAGTCACGACCTAGGCACTGTCCATTTAAATAACGAAAAATGTTTCCATATTGCTTTGGAGCGTTAGATCCTGGACTTTGCATTGCTGCCCACCCAAACTGGAGATATATTCTGAATTTTGACATTAGTCACTGCATTGGTTAAACTCCATACGCCCCCTATACTCTGACAGTACGGAGGGTGACATGTTATTGTTTTGTGAAAGCCCAACTGGGAAACTCCCAACTCCTAATTGGTCATGTGACACAGCACTCCACCAGCACACAAGTATAACAATGCACACAACGAAATTGCATGTAAAGCCTCACCTGTACAAGGGGGGCCAGCCAGACATGGTGATGAAAGTCTCTAGGGCTGATGTGCAATGACCTAATAGATAGATCACCTATTGATGGTATACAAAGGTGACTATATGACGCTCAGTCATCAACAATAAATTTAATTTCAACTCCAATCTGATGAAGTTGCCTTCCGTTCATAATATAAGTTCATTGTTGTTTAAATGCTTTGTGTCCTTTATTATTTAAGCCATGTATGTCTACTGGACAGCCTCTTTTACTGCAGATGGGGGTCGCCGGTGTCCTGTCTATATGAGCGACTCCTTCGAGATGTGGATTATTTTCGGCTACTGAGCATTCGCGCCACAGCATGCGCACCACCCTCGCGGCGGTTTTTCGCGGGGTGAATTGCCTATTCGGAATTGTGCGAGCCGCCTGGCAGTAGACTACTCCGATTCGGCAAAATGCACACTCTCGTATGGGTTTAAGAAGCCTAAGGCTGTTTTGTACAATAATAAGAAAGAGGAAGAAATGCACTGGTGGGATTTTTTGAAAAATATGATACCGGTCATTAAGAGAGGTTTTGGCCCCATAAAGATACAGACATCTGCAGAAACAAGAGCCATGACAATACGCTACTCCTGCTAACGTCATGGGACATCTCTAAACCGCGCTTGTTTATCCCAAAGCACATAATTTTCCGATATGGCAATGTAAGGGCCTTGGCGAGACAGGCCCACGTCCGCGATTGAAACCAAAGATCCAACTAGCAAATGGCTGCATTACAAGAAAAACCCGTAGGCCAGTGCCCTTATGCCCTAAACACCTACGTTTCACCAACTCTATATGGTTGCGCAAACTCAGCTCAGTCTTTTTTCATATGCCCTATATTGGCAACGTTTCTTAACACTTGCTCAATGAGCTCACGTTTTTTTTTCTTTAATTGGTCAGCAGCCGCACTTCTTCAGTTGTAACTCCGCACAGAACTATAGCAGACATCCCTGTTCCGTGAAATAAATAAAGTAATGGTTATTAAAACAGTCCTACGTGACCATGGCCGATCTGAAACATCTTCCACGGAAAAATCAAGGTCGCTCATTTAGATGAGGCATGCGCAAATCCGATAGGGATACAGTCCACTATCTAGTTAGAGGCAACCCCGGTCGCTCATCCTCGACGAGGCAACATATCTCGACAGAACATATTCACTATTTGTGAACAATACTCAATTACAGTTCATAACAACGAATGCTGAGACCAGTTACCGAGAGCCTTAAATACAGATGAAGACATAGCCATTACAATTTTGGTGACCAGTCGAAGTGTCACAAAGGCTCTGCGCTAATGAGTAATTCCTCGGGATTAATAAATGATACTCTACCTCTACTTGCACAGCAGGGGAGGCAAAGCCCAAAACAGTCATGCCAAATGACCAACATTGAATAATTCTTACAGGATAATGCTTGGTTAAGACTGAGAGGTCTTAATATCCGGGACTCATCCTCTAATATTCTCTGCCCCATAGTACAACTGGATTGGGCCCGTTTATTTTTTGGCTACCTTTATCGCCGGCCCTCCGCAAACGTACCACTTGCACGGTATGAGTGGAGCAAGGCAATAACGGCACTCACGTTTAGAGTCAGGTTAGACGGAGTCTGCACTCGCTTCAACAAACTGACTATGAATTTAGTCAATATGTTTTAACAGGATACCAATTTGTCAATTGCACAAAAAGTAGAGAGGGTGCCTGCCTAGGGCCCCAAATTTCACTAGAACCTGGCCCTGATGGGCCAATCACAGTTAGTAGCACCATGCAGCGACCATGACAACTGCACCTCAGCCTATAAACTACACCAGTGGTTCTCAACTGGAACGATCCTTGGGACCTACACCCATTTTCCACTCTCCAATCCCGCTCGGTCGCAACCCAATTTTTTTAACAATATTCTCATGACAGGTTTGCACGCTACTATCTTTCAAAAACATTCTGATCTTAATCCTATTACGACAATGAAACAATTTCAATCGCCTATCAAAAAAAAATTAAAAAAATGTGGGTTTTTAAACATTGTTGGCAGGAAAAGTTGGATGTTTTTTGGGGTTTTTATTTTTGTGAATCAATGAATTACGATTTTTTTACACCACGTCTCCGTCGACCCACTACCACCACGAATCAATGACCCCCTCCGTCGACCCACTATTTGGGTCCGCGACCCCACCATTGAGAAAGACTGCACTACACATTAGTATATCTCATTATTTAAGCCAACAATTTGAAAGAAAAGGGAATATCCTTGGCTCCAGCAATACCCTCAATAACGGACATATTACAACAGTCTACCTCATTTTACCACTTTTTCGTGCAACAGTGCCATGTAATTAGACAACAATGATGCGATCAGGAAGCAAGTTGAAATTTCAATCAACCGAGGACCAACAAGGACACAAGGCAAGATGGCAATCTATGAAACATGACTTACCTTATAATGTGGAGAATGTTTTTGCTTCTTTGTTTTGTCAGTGTTTCCGAAAACTCTCACTGTGTTGAAGAGCAGCAATAAGACTGGTTGATTCTTTTCCACTCTGACATCAATTAAAAACAAATATTGGAAAACTAATACTGTAACAAAATTTTGAACCACTGACTGTACTTCACTAAACATTTAACAAGCTCATAGCACTATATTAATAATGTATTGAAGTATTGTGTAGCCGCTTTGTGCAGATGACCCATTGGCAGGTCGTGTGTAACGTGGCTTAGCTGAAAAGACTCAGCGTACATCATAGCAACATTGCTAGGGACATTACTGATCCTGAATTAACAGATGAACTGAGACTTGTTCATTACCATTTATGGTGACGGTTAAGGTGTTAAAACATTTCAGTAGAACTTTGGCGCAAAGGGGTTAAAGCAAACTTAAACTACAGGTTCTGAATAACCTTTACACACTTTTTTAGCAGTTTATGATGGACTTGTTTCGTTGCCAAGATGCGTGACCAAAAATTTTGTCTGCCAGACCCATCCAAGAATGAATTAAACCACACCCAACAGGCATTACACGTGGAAATGCAGTGGGAAAAAAAAGGGAAAACAAAAAAAGATTTTGTCCTGAAATTTTCTGAAAGGTATGTTTGGGTGTTTAACCCCTGCCTCTACCCCAACACACGCTTGTTTCCACGAGAAATGCGGTGGGTCCCACCGGTTCCGGAAAAAAATCCGGAAAAGGCAGGATATTAGGGTTTTGTTCTACAGGATCGCGGATCCCGGCAGATTCGTAAAGCATGATCCTTTAAAATCCTCATTTGCCTAAAAATCATGATGTGGTGCATCTCTAGTTTTTAAAACCCTAGCCTAGGCTTTTCAGTCAGGTCTTTCACAAACCCCAATCACTGGCATGGATTGAAAGCCCTTTGGAAAGCGGCCAGTCTGAGCCGAACGTAAAAAAAAGGGCCCACGTGTGCGATTAGACTATAGGTGTTTCAACCCTTTCGTAGGATCCGTGTAATCCGCTCGTTGCCGGATCCGCAGGAATCTTAAGCAGTGGGAACCGGTATCCGGCAGGATCCTCAAAAATCAGGATCACCGGTGCAACGTGCTCTCTAGTCAAATAATACACAGGCCGGTCATCCAAACATCCCCTTTCAGAACAGCTTCCTCTTGTGTCCAAAGTTAATCCTGTTGGACTGTGGTTCATCTTCTGGTGGTATGGCAAGA
>NC_085861.1:35767602-35777602 GCF_034702125.1 Engraulis encrasicolus
TATTCTACAGTATTATTTTTCTCCTTGTAGGAACATTCCCCCTGAAATAAAGTACACTCTGCCACTCATCAGACCCCCTAAGAATAAATGCACCCCTCTAATTCCCTGCTTGCCTGGCATGGCCTCCACCCCGCCTCTCCACCCTCTCCCAATTCCATATCCAATTCCAACGCCTCTACAATGCAGTCCCCCTTCTATACACCCATCTACTGCACTACATTGCCACCTCTACTATTTTCTACTCTGCATGTGTGTCTGCACCTACACCTCCCCCCAAAAACCCTCCCTCTGCACCCCCATCCTCATGCCCCCCTCTGCTGATCCTCATGCCCCCCTCTGCCGCGCCATCTCTCTCTCTAGCCCCCTCCCTCCATACCCCCACTCTGCTGCACTACATGCCCCCCTCCTCCCCTCCTCTGCTCCCCACTGGTGCCCCCCACCCCCCTGGTGCCCGGCGTGCCCCCTGGTAGTGGGTGATGGATGGCGTGGATGGAGGGCCAGATCATTTGGGCGTCTCCGCATGCACACCGCGTAAATCACATCAGCCCCCGCAATGATGGCTCACACACACACACACACACACACACACACACACACACACACACACACACACACACACACACGCACACTCACACACACACGCACGCACGCACGCACGCACGCACGCACACGCACACACACACACACACACACACACACACACACACACACACACTGTAGGCCCCTACTCACTGATGGTTTCCCATATGCCAGTACAATGCAACAAAACTCGCTGAGGAATGATGAAAATACACACATATCCACACACACACACATGCACACACAAAGAGACACAAACACAGACACACATACTGTACATTACAGTTTTAGCACCCATTTCACACTCTTTACAGTACCAAGTCTACATTCTTAATGTCAAAACACTTTATACTCTTGCACCAAACAAAGGCCACTGTAGCCAAACTGTGTACACTTTTGCATTGCTTGTTTTAAATGCGTCTCACGCATCTCTATAAGAGGCTTTGTCCATCCGTCCGTCCGTCCGTCCGTCCAAGGCGCGTTCAGTTCTGATCAAACCCTTAAAGAAATTGTATTCAATGTACCGAAACAAAACATTTCAAACTTTGTGAAATAAATAATCATGTAAAATAATCATCTTTTAGCCAAAACTATCTGATAATTGGCTAACTCACAATTTGCTGTTGTTTTAACCAAATGTATACCCAACCCATCTGCCAGCACCCCTACCCCACACAACCCCGGACCCACACCTCCAGATCAACCCCACCCACCATACTTCTGGGCATAGTTGTGCACATTTCTCAATAAATCAATCCAATCAAAAAAAACTATATCTAAAGAAATCTGAAAATCTAAAAGTGAAAACACAAATTGTATTTGTGAAAACATTTTATTCCCTTTGCAAATGGTACAGTCGAAACATTGTGCAGGCCCATGGACAAATGCATAAAATGTCACTTAGAGAGTTTGGTTGTGTTTTGGTTGTGCTGTGTTTAGCCTGGTCTACAGAGACTGCTGCTGTACTCCACTGTGTGTGACCGTGAGTGTGTTCTAGCACAAAAGTAGAAGTAATCCAATAAAAGAGTGAAGCATTTTGGTAGCTGTAGATCATTTTGCTATAAAAGCAAACTGGAAATGCTGCCCTGAAAAAAAGTGAAAAAGCCCTTTAGCTACCCTTTAGCTGCCAGAAATTTTATAGAATGCGGCAGAATTGAAACGAGAATTCTAAGGAAGAATGTAAATTTTGGTCATATTTTAAATAATGTCAAGTAACTTGAAAAGAAACGAAAAGTGTTGTCAATTACAAGTTACTTTCATATTAAAGTAGAGAAAACACACTTTCAAATGGTATACCATTTATGGATAATTAATTGTTCAGTATTCCCATAGAGTGCCTTTGATGTGGATTAAATGATAAAACTGTGATAAAATCCGATATCTATCTATCTATCTATCTATCTATCTATCTATCTATCTATCTATCTATCTATCTATCTATCTATCTATCTATCTATCTATCTATCTATCTATCTATCTATCTATCCTTCCGTCCATGCATCCATCCGCCCATCCATTCATCCAGGGTCAAAGTTAAACAATGAACATGTGACGACAACAACTGTTGTTCACCCAGAAGTTCTGTTTTCAAGCGGTAGGCCTATGGATTATATGCGATAACTGTAATGGACTAGCTAATAATGTTTGGACTAAACCATGCCAAAAACGTGTAAGGATAACCCTATAAGTGTCCGCGATAGCAGTCAGGACATGAATAAGGATGTTCCCCCCCAATTTGGCACAGGTAAGACGCCAGGCATCACCGACTAATACGGAATTGAAGTGCTAAAAACACCACGTTGGTAGGCTATTATTGGAAGTTAGCATTCAACTCAACGTCTTCACGCAGATTTTTATGAAGGACAACGCGGACTAGTAACAGTCCTTGACTGCTTTGCCAAAGCTGACACGCAAAATGAGTATCGTTGCATGCTGCGCTTCTTTCACATGATGCGCCTGTTGCACAGAGCTGTCGTTGTTCGTTGTTTCACGAAACTAAGATAATTGGATACAAACACATGGTTTGACTCTGAAAATACACCGAAGACAGTTTACATATTTAGGCCTAATATGTAGCGTAGACATCGGCTGGACAGTTGTGTTCGCTATTTAGGCCTAGGACCATCTGAAATGGCAGAACCCATCACAGTTGAACACCATAATAAAACAACATGATCTAAAATAGCCTAAATAGTCATAAACATGTGCTATTGACCATGAAAATAGATCGAAGAGGGTTGGAAGTTTTCATATTTAGTGTATTGGTTTTAGAAACAGAATGGTTGTGTTTGTAGCCATCCAATCTCGGACGGCCGTCATTTGAATTGACTGCAGATTGCCAAGTGGCATAAAGCAGCGCATCTCATAATAAAAGCTAAAATATTGAAAAATAAAATAATATAAACATATAGTTTTTATACTGAAAGTATATCGAAAAACTGCATGATGACGGCCGTTCAGCTATGAAAATATTCTGGCCGGCCACGGCCGTTATGGTACAGAGGCGGCCGGGCGTTCACGGGCGTTATGGTAGCTAGAGGGTTAATAAGTCTATGTCCACACAAAAAGCAAGTAAGAGTTGATTCACCTTCATTACTGCTTCTATTACTAGAAGCCTGGTTTTAGCCTGAGCATTGTTAGCAAGGTGCGTTGTTAGCACTGGCAGTAGTTTTAGCCTGAGCATTGTTAGCAAGGTGCGTTGTTAGCACTGGCAGTAGTTTTAGCCTGAGCACTGATAGCAAGGGCTGCTGGTAGCGATGACTGCTGGTAGCGAGGTCTGCTGTTAGCTCTGGCAGCCTGTGGATTACTGACAGGCGCTAATAAGCGATGAGTGATTAGCCAGAGCTTGGAGACGTGAGCGGCGCTCGGCCCCGGGGTGCAATGGCCCTGACCCATTTCAACTTTTCATTAAAACGTCCAGCCGCCACCCGGCCTTGATTTGGGCCTAATTTATGATGTCATTACCGGCTAATTAACTTCACACGCTCACCGCCAGAGAAGGAAGGGGAGAGGGAGGGAGAGAGAGAGAGAAGGAGGAAGGATGAAAAGAGGGAAGGAAGAGTGAGAAAGGGAGAGGGAGAGAGAAAAAAGTGGAGAGTGAGAAAGAGAGAAAAAGAGAGGGAGCTGTAAGATGAAAGAGTATAATGGGGGGAAAGAGAGGCTTGTGTTTGGCATCTACCAGCCCTACCACAGCTACCACTTGTCCCCTGACACACACACACACACACACCCACACACAAACACACACACACACAAACGAGCGCATATACACACCCACACACAAACGAGCGCAAATAAACACACACGCGAGGGCACACACACACACGCACACACAAACCATGCATGCAGACACCACATAATCCAGACACAGCGTCATACTGTAAAACAGCACACTGAGCTCAAACAGTAGCATATCGCACTGAAACTCCTATTTTATCAGTAACACAGGAAGACTTAGCGTAACGTGAAAGATAGCAATGTTCCATTACTTTACATTACACTTAATTGACACTTTTGTCTAAAGTGACTTAGAGTGATTTTACAGGGTATTGGTTACAGTCCCTGGAGCAAAGTGGGGATAGATGCCTTGCTCAAGGGCACTTCAGCCATGAATGTAGGTGTAGGGCAGGGGTCGGGAACCTATGGCTCGCGAGCCACATGTGGCTCTTTTGGGAACTGCATGTGGCTCTCGGACAAACCTGTCATTTGCTCAATAAGCCATGAATAATTTTGTTACGGCACTAAATTAAAAATGGACCTACTGAAATCGAAAAGTTAAGATAATATTCAAAATATAAAGTATGATCGCGCATTTAATCCATCCCAGGTCCGATCAGCTGAGCCAAGCACAGGCCTTCGACGAAGGCTACTGTACAGATATGAAAAACGCGTTTTTTTATTGGACAATGCAGTGCCCGCGCTGGGTCGTGTCGTGTGAGATAGCATTTCATCCGTAGGCTAATGCTTTACCTAAAGTTCAGCTGGCTAACGGTTGTATCCAAAACAAAGAAACTGTTCACGACCGTGCTATTATAATGGCAAAGCAAGTGGAGGAAACTCAAGTGAGGGATATAAATGCAGCGCTGTACTTCTCCCTCGATTACAGGAAGAACTTTTGCTGAATCAACTGACGTAAGTCTTTCCCAGTTTAGTGTGATTGCGAGATAACTGGTGCCACAATGCGAAGGCAATTGCCATTCGTCCCTTGAAATACGGAATCGCCCTGTAGCCTATTTGGCGGTTAAATCATGCGTTCTGTATTGGGGACGCATGTCGGTAAGGGACGCGCTTTGTAGGGCATTTTCGCGAATTACTAAAAATAGACATGTCAGCCACATATCAACTGTAAAATGTTAACTATGTCAGCGCGACCAAGATGAGCATCCTGTCTTGAAGTTCTCTCTCCCTCCCTCCTCCCTCCTCATGCACCTTCCCTGTGTCTGTCTGATGGCTAGAATAGAAGCACCTCCGTCATTCTCATTGCTCATTGGCAACTCCGATGCATAAAAGATAGAAACTTAAGGTAATGCATGCGGCGCGCGTGGCTTCTCAAATGCACATCAGCACATCTACAAGTAGTTTTAGTTCTTCTTTCGTTAGCTCTCCCTTCTTGTCCCCAATGCAAGCGTTACTTTTATTCCCTTCTGTGCATGACAATTAGCATTAGAAATAATGGCGAAAATGGTATGGCTCTCACAAAAAATATTTTTTTTTAAAAAATGGGCGTTTATGGCTCTCTCAACCAAAAAGGTTCCCGACCCCTGCTCTAGGGAGAGTCAATGGTGGGATTCGAACCTGCAACACTCTAATCTTAAGAACCCCTTCCCGTTAGGCTGTTACGCTTTTGTCGCTTGATATTAGCATCTGACTCATCCCCATCCGTTATCCTGCTGTATAGAGTCTTCACAGTAGATAAAGCTTGGCTGAGTAGTTTACTTAGTGATAGTAAGGGAGGGAGGGAGGGAGAGAGGGAGAGACATGGGGTGGTGTGTGTGTGTGTGTGTGTGTGTGTGTGTGTGTGTGTGTGTGTGTGTGTGTGTGTGTGTGTGTGTGTGTGTGTGTGTGTGTGTGTGTGTGTGTGTGTAATTGAGGGTTATACTGGAACAGTATTTGAAGTGTAGTAAAGGTGCTATGATGTACAGGCACACACACACACACACACACACACACACACACACACACACACACACACACACACACACACACACACACACACACACACACACACACACACACACACACACACACACACACACACACACACACACACACACAGTGTTGGCATGTTGTAGTAGTACTAGTACTGCTGCCATGATGTAGTGCCTCGACATGCAGGCATATGCACACATGCACAAACGCACATTCATAAAGAAGTACACACACACACACACACATACACACACACGCACACGCACACGCACACGCACACACAAACATGGGCAGGTGCTGTGATGTAGAGGGCCGGGCGTTTTGACTGGCCTCCACCAGTCAACTTTAACAGCAGGGATCTCATCAGAGCAGAGGCAGCCAGGCATGAAAGTCAATCCAGACACACACACGCACGCACGCACGCACACACACACACACACACACACACACACACACACACACACACACACACACACACACACACACAAACACACACACACACACACACACACACACACACACACACACACACACACACGCAGGGCTGCCAACAGCTTTGGCCGGACCAAGGACAATGTCCTCTGAAAGGGCCCCTCACCCAGTACTTACAATGTAATGGGGACCCAATTCTGGGCCTCCTCCCTCAGTGGGTCCAGGACAAGTTACCCGTTTGTGCCTCCTGTCGACTTCCCTGCGCACACGCTTGGCCTGACACTTATTTATTCATCACTGACACCAATATATGCACGGGTGCATGAACACGTGTGTGTGTGTGTGTGTGTGTGTGTGTGTGTGTGTGTGTGTGTGTGTGTGTGTGTGTGTGTGTGTGTGTGTGTGTGTGTGTGTGTGTGTGTGTGTGTGTGTGTGTGGGTGTGTGTGTGTGTGTAATGGGGGGTGCAGTACTAAAGGTTTGCTCACCTACACAAAGACAATGTACTTCAGGCATACGCACTTTGAATAGATTGAAAGCTGGATGTATAGATAGGTGGATGGATGGATTTCTTTTAACTACAAAAATACTCAATGAAATGCTATATATGAATTATAATAACTATGTACGTGTGATTTACTAAGTGTGTCAACTGCTTGTCTTTGTTAAATTCTCTATACTATGTGAGTGTGTGCATAGGTGCGTACGTGCGTGCGTGCATGCATGGGTGCATGGGTGCGTGTTTACCGCTGGAAATTCACAACAGAACCCAAAAAGGGAGATTTCAGAGCCAATCAAAAACACTAGAAGGACATTAGTAGGAGGACAAAGGCAATACATAGGCTACATGCACTGTGCATGAACATGTATAGTATACACAAAACACCTTCAGGCTGCTACTAGGACACAGGTAATACCGTGAATGCCCCTCCCCCCTCTCTGGAAGGTCACACCTGAAATCAATTAAGGTCAAACACAACGAGAAGGCAAAAGACAGAGAAGGCAAACTATGCCATCAGAAGACAGATGAGGAACGTAACCGTGTGTGTTCAAAGGGTGCGTGCGTGTTTGTGCGTGCGTGCGTGCCTGCGTGCGTGTGTGCGTGCGTGTTTGTGCATGCGTGCGTGTGTGCGTGCATTGACACAACATTGGTGCTGGCAACTGAGGACGATGTGATGATGGCTGGTATCATTGTTTTCATTTCTCGTACTGTAAACACTCTCCCACCCCGAAGCATGCTTTCAGTAATACATACGTATATTACATACATAATATACATAAACACTAAACACAACCTCACCCACACACACAAATCAGTTCCATACCTACTAAAATATTAGACCTTCACCCAAACACACACACACGCACGCTCGCACGCACGCACGCACGCACGCACATACAGTGCCTTCACACACACAACATACACCATATCCTCACCCATACAAGCACATCATGCCCACCCCCACATGTACAGGCCCCAGATCACCAGCACCAGCACCTCGCCCCCCCCCCCACACACACACACACCCACACCAAACCTACACTCACCCCCATCCCCCCACACATATGTATGCACACATACGTATGTAGAGAGGTTGCACACCCACACAGAAACACTCCCGTGCACGGGCAGCCTCTCTACACAGTGAGGGGTGATGATGAATGTGGGCAGCCCGGTGGTGATCTATTATGGCTAGCTGACAGTTAGCATGAGGTTAGCGCTAAGCGCGTACACTACGCCACCCTCATAAAGGTGGAGGCAGGCAGAGGGGGAGGCTCCATCGTTGTTGGCTAATTAGCATCCTATTATGGACGCTAAGTGGCCCGCGATTAGGGTCAGCACCCTTCATTTCAGCGGAAGAAAAAAAAAATAATTGTTAACCTTCTCTAATGGCGACACACAGAAGCCATTAAACTCTCCCCAGGGGGCCGGGTCACGCCGGCTAATCAATGGCTACTTTGACTGTCAAATCAAATATGGCCGCCCGCCTGAAAGGTCTCTATCAGACGCGACTCGTGTCCAGGCAGGCCCCCGATGATAAAGATTATTATCATCGTATTACCACCCGAAAAACTGGATGTGAGTGAGCGAGCGGGAGCGAGGGACTTTTTATCTCTTTATCAAGGCAATCAGCGGCGAGGGTCATTTCAGGAAGGAATATAGCACTGCGATGGGATGGATGGTGTAATTATAAACATAGATTTGAGAGGAGAGGGTTTAATTATGTGCATAGATTTGAGAGGCAGGAACGAGGGGAGAGACGCGAGGTCTGGAGATTACATCATTAGGGGTCTTGGCTGGAGCAGCGGCGGCATTGCGCTTTGGTGACACGCCTCTCCTGAAACTCCACACTTCAAACTTCAAGCAGTCTCTGGGGGGGTTAAGGGGTTGGGATCTTGAAGGCCTTTCTGTCTGTGTAGTGAGTTAGGGGTTGGTATCTAAATGTGTGTCTTTGGATAGATACGGAGGGAGGAGGATGAGACGGAACCAAGGCCTGGGGTTTGTGTAGTGAGGAGGCTCTGGGGTTAGAGATTGGCCTCTTCAAGGCCAGTCAGTTATGAGGGGTCAGGATCTAAATGTGTGTCCTCGGTGTCCTCACATCAGGAGTAAGGGAGGGAACAAGAGAGGGGAGGAAGGGCATAGTGTCTGTGTAGATCACCAGTGGGGGGTGTTGAGAAAGATACAGCTGAAAGTGCTGAGTTGCCATTGGGGGGCTCTAGACCTTTTTTAATACAAAGGGGGCCATTGGAAGGCTTATGATGAGGTGAAGGGGGCATTCAGAGGCTTATGATGAGGTCCAGGTGTTGTTGGTTTTTTTTCAAAAAAAGTTCAGAACCACTGATTTAAAGGATCTAAACATGTGTCCTTGGTATCTCACACATACACCATGGAATAATGTCTTTGCTGTGAGGTTTATATTATAATTAAGATCTAAACGTGTGTCCTTGGTAGTTCATAAATGTCAAGAGAGAGGGAGGAAGGGCCAACTGTCTGTGCACTAGTAAAGTGGTAGAATCTAAACCTGTATCCTTGGTAGCTTTTAAATGCTTAGGAAGAGAGTGAAAAGTATCTAGTGTCTGTGTAGTGATGTTCAGGATCTAAACATACATATGGCCTTGGTAGCTTACACATACTTAATTAGGAAGAGAAAGAGGAGGAGGGAGAAGGGGTTAGAGTCAGTGTTGTGCTGTTTAGGATCTAAACATATTGTCTGTGGTGGCTCAAACATGCCTTGGAAGAGAGGGAGGAAGGGCCTAGTGTCTGTAGTAAGTTTTTTGGATCTACAGTAAACGTGTGTCCATAGGTCACATCATAGTGTACTGAAGGAGGAAAGACCATGAGATGTGATGGGTCTGTCCCCTGCACAATGTCACATCATCATCTGTGGAGTTTATGGGCAGCTGCTCTCACTTATATCTCCTCGTTCTGTCTCTCTTTGCTGGCTCTATCTATCTCTTTCACTCTTTTGTCCTCTTTTCTTACACTCTCTCCATCTTTCAATCTCTCCTTTTACTCTCTTTTTACTCTCTCTCTCTAACCCTCTATGTCCCTCTTAATTCTCTTTCTCTCCATCTGTTTCCTTCCATTTGGTCTCTCTCTCTCTCTCTCTCTCTCTCTCTCTCTCTCTCTCTCTCTCTCTCTCTCTCTCTCTCTCTCTCTCTCTCTCTCTCTCTCTCTCTCTCTCTCTCTCTCTCTGCCTCTCTCTCTCAGGGGTCAAGTGTGGTGGCTTGAAGCTGTGATGCGTCTGCCTGCAGGGCTAATACTCCCATCAGCTGCACACACACACACACACACACACACACACACACACACACACACACACACACACACACACACACACA
>NC_085861.1:35780102-35790102 GCF_034702125.1 Engraulis encrasicolus
AGAGAGAGAGAGAGAGAGAGAGAGAGAGAGAGAGAGAGAGAGAGAGAGAGAGAGAGAGAGAGAGAGAGAGAGAGAGAGAGAGAGGGCAGAACCATTGAGAAGTAGATTCAGAGAAGGGGTGGAGGTAGAAAAGATGGGGGGAGAGATGGGAAGCTGGTAGAGGATGAGAAGCTGCAGAGAGGCAAACGGCTGAAGAGCGGGATAGAGGTCAGGGGAATGAAGGTATAGAGCAGGCGAGGGAGGTGAAGAGAGATGGATGGAATAAAAGGATGATACACTAGGCAACTTTTTGGACAACACTTTTGGGAAACGATACCATTCGATATTATTTGTACAGTTTATCACTACAACACTTTTATTAGGAGAACTTGGATGAGCAGACAACCCATTCTCTTGATCATTGTCTTGGAAAATTATGAGTTAATCATGTTGTTGCCCGGCAAGATTGCTCAAAAACTTGCCCTGCATCATCACCTTAAGAGAGGGATGGATGGAGGAATTGGGGTTGTGACTAAAGAGAGAGAAACGAGTATAGAGCAGGGGTGGCCAACCAGTCGGAGACCAAGAGCCACATTTTGTAATGTGTCACAGCAAAGAGCCACATCGGCACACAAACATCACACGGGCATATAAACATGCGCACACCCACCAACATGGGCATCACCCATCCTTCTCGCACCACAGACCAGCATACACAACAACACATGGGCATGAACATCAACCATCTCTTCCTCACACACACACACACACACACACACACACACACACACACACACACACACACACACACACACACACACACACACACACACACACACACACACGGTGTCAGATTGATGTTACCCAACTTAATGGTCTACAAGACAATCCTGAATATAAGATGACCCCCCGCCCCCCTTTGTTTTCTACTGCTTAAATGTTTTTGGGGAAAAGGTTTTTTCAAGATAAGAGTACACAGGTAAAAAAAGTTCATAAATTCTTTCACATTTTAATAACCTAAAACACGTTTCACAGCATAATTTCCATGTGCACTTTTTACAGAGCACGAAGATAGTAATGCTGCACAAAGATCCTCTCTTCGCTCATTCGGAGGTTAGGCGCACACAGGCATCGCTTTCTGATGCTTGGATGTCTGACGACGACACCATCCAAAACTTAACAAGTTGGTTCGTCAAATCACTGTTCATTTTCCACATGAATGTTTCAGCGGGTGCTGACAGGGGGCCAGGGGGAAAAACAAAGTTTTCTTTTTGAGACTGAACAAAGCGCGAACAAGCGACAAGTCAATTTAACTTGTTTCCCACCTTCGCGCTGTCTGCCCGCGCCGCTTTGACAATGGCTGATAGACCACGGCCGACATTTATTTTTGGCACTATTTTTTCTATAGCCCGAGAAAATAAGACAATTTTAAACCAAAAACACAAGTTCACATTCGGTCAATAGCCATGAACACTCCTTCTAACAGAGCGCAGAGATGGCTACGCAGCACAGAGATTCTCGGCGCATGATCTGCTCCAGACAGACACATCTCTCTTGAGCAGATAATCATTTGCACATTTATTGCCGCCATATCCGAGCAATAGAATCTACATGCAGGTATATGGACAGTACATTTTCTTGACCTTATTGAGAGTTGTATTGCCTTGAGGAGTGATGGCCAAATCTTTCAGGTTAAATTAAAACATTTTGCCGCTATTTTGTCTAGTCAGCGAAAGACGCGCTCACTTTTTAAAGCGCTATTTTTAGAACATGCTTAAAGGGGACATATTGTGAAAAAACACTTTGTTAGGGCTTTCCTACTCTTGTTTTGGTCTCTACTGGTCTTGCATACACTCCAGATGTGAAAAAAAATCATCCAGACCCTTTCTGTGAGTCACCAGGCGAAATTTGACACCGCCTCCTGTGAGCCAGTTAGCAGTTCCCCACCTGTGTGACGTGATATAGGGGCCGACCAATGAGGGTGCTGCCCGGCGGTGTGCAGGCCTGCCCCCAACGGAAATCCCCACCCACTAATTCATGGAGTGAAGAACCTGCCTGTCCACCATTGTTGTATCTTAGCTTCATCGCTAACGGGAACCGAGCTATGGCAAGCAAAAGCAAAAAAAGGTGTTTTGTTGTCGGTTGTGGGGAACCACACAAGTCTGTGCATCTTCTTCCAACTGACCAGAGAAAATCTGCGTGGCTAAATTTCATCTTTGATGGCAAGATTCCACCAACACTTGGAAAACAAATTACAGTGTGTGCAAACCATTTCGCTGAAGACTGCTTTGGAAACTTGGGACAATACCATGCAGGATTGGCACACAGACTTCGCCTAACCGAGGACACGGTCCCAACTATCCGTGATGTGTCGACAGGTAAAGGACCTGTAAGTATCTTCAAATGTGTTCCCCCTTCTAGCTACTGTAGTGGTGTGACTAGGTTACTGTAGTGAATGGTGTGGTAGGTGCTATGCGTAATCTTGTGCTAACCAAGCCACTGATGTTTTCTTGTTTGCCAACCAGCCAACTTAGCCTACTTGTAAATCAGTAGCCCAAAAGTCAAGTCAAGTCAAGTCAAGTTTATTGTCAATTTCTTTACATGCACTGGTCATACAAAGAATTTGAAATTGCGTTTCTTGCTCTCCCATGCAGACATAGACTAATCTAGGTAAGGACATAGACAGTATAGACATAGACAGTACTCATACATGGACATAGACAGTATGGACGTAGACATTGCTCATACAGACATTTAAAGTGCAAGACTGGACAACAGAAGACTTGTAGAGAACATACATTAAGAGGAGGTATTTTGTTGTTCTTTTTCCTAAAAGTCCTTTATAGCGTTCTGACATAGTAAGTGGACTGCAAAAGTGTCTGATTGACGTGAAATTATCATACTAGTAATAACTACGAATAAAACTTTGATGAGCAGTGTTCTAGGCTGGTTGTCCAGACATTCCACGTCTCCTGTTCAGTGTTCACGGAGTCTGACAACAAAGGTCACAAATGGCTGCGAGCCAGATGATTATTAGAACTAGAGCTCTAGTTCTAGATGGATTCTCTTTTGGCAATATGGTAGTGAGAGCGTGCAGACAAGACCATAATCTCCCTGTTGATGTCTGGTGATAACCATGCAACTTCACTTAGTCTAGATAGCGCAGCAAAGTTAGGATGAAAAGATTGAAATTATAGCCAAATCTACATCTGATTCTGTCCGTCTCCCAAAGCCCCCTCCTCCTAACTTGATCGTCGTTAATTATCCGCTATTCAATATCCCCTCGTTGCAGTCCCCAAGCGACACTTCATAACAATTGTGTTTATGGCGATTGTTGTGAGGTGTGTCACAGGGAATTTCAACCTCGCTCAGGGCGCTTGCCGTGTCCACTTTATGTGCAAACGCAGTCTGATGCGCAAAAACATAAAAAAAGAAAAGAAGAGCTCTCAAATTGACCTATGTAGGCGAGACATGATCATTTACCGTCATTGGAAGTGGTTCATATGTCGTGCCCATATTTTGAGCGATTGTTAGTTAGGATGAAAATCTTGAAATTATAGCCAAATCTGCGTCTGATTATGTCCATCTCCCAAAGTCCCCTCCTCCTAACTTGTATAATGATCGTCGTTAATTATCCGTTATTCAAATCAATATCCCCTCGTTGCAGTCCCCAAGTGACACTTCATAACAATTGTGTTAATGGCGATTGTTATGAGGTGTGTCACGGGGAATTTCAACCTCGCCCATGGCGCTTGCCTTGTCGACTTTGTGTTCAAACTAATCTGATGCGCAAAAACATAGGCTACCCAAAAAAAGAAGAGTGCTCTCAAGTTGACATATGTAGGCTAGGCGAGACATGGTATAATTTACCGTCATCTGAAGTGATTCATGACTCGTGCCCATATTTGTAGGCTATGTTTCACCTTTCTAAAGAATGTAATCGAGATAGAACAGCACGTTGTAACGGATAGGCCTAAACATGCTCTTTTCTTGATTTAGAGAATTACACACAAGTAGCCTGCCCCCATCATTTAGGCCTACTGATGAGAGTATATTATTATAAAAATGAATTTCAAAACTAATAATCAATCTGTAGGCACTGTTCCTTTTGATTGAAAGCTTTTATCACAAGCAGAGTAGGCAGGCAGGCTATACATTGTTTTACTTGAGTGCAGCTTCTCAAAATGTCTGTCTTTGTACTCTCCAAGGCTCCAGCCCAGCCACCTCTGATTCCTCCCACAAGAGAGGTCGCCTGTCAAACCACCAGAGAAACGAACCGCTGGCAACCAACTGTCCATACGTACACTTGGACCTCACTTGGACACACTGGATAATACCCTGGATGTGCACCCTTCAACTGTTCCATGCGGCTTGTAACCTATAAGGTATTAGGTATTATGTAAATACAGTGAGTGTTGTAAGCAAAGCATGCTGTGGACAAAACGGTGGCCCTGTTACAAGAGGTAGCCTAAGAAGTAGCCTTCATTTATGGTGTAAGTACAACCTTAGTACATTATATTGCATACACTAGTTATTCCATTGTACCTACTGAGGAGGGAGAAAAAAAGGAACAACCCAAATTTGACCCAGTCAGTGCCGATTCAGGCACATTGCTCTGTAGATTACTGAAGACCAGAGTCTGAAGGAAACTATGGCAGGTGTTTGTTTACATATTGTTTTACTTTGGTTAGCTTTACCAACCTATAACTAAGAGACATATGTTAGCCCTAAATGTAGAGAAAATAAATAGGTAACCGTGGTACCTCCAAGCATTTAGCCAGAGAACACACAAGGTGTAGACAGTAGCTCTAGTGTCATTTTTATTACGACTGTTGTCGGCCACAGCCATGCCACATAACCAATACATAATGATAAACCTCGCACTTCACATAACTTACCCTCAGCTGACTAGATTCCCCACTGCTTCCTTCCCCACTCCTCGCACCCTCAAAACTCGAACAAAGAATATGTGTTCTGTGTTACGCCTGTTTTCTGTATTCTGTGTTCGGGTGTTGCGTATACAAAATGTTAGTACTCTGTACAATTTCCCAGACCCTATGTCAATTACAAAGCATAACTTTCAAGACTGGTGTAAACTGTAGTTTCAGTTTCTTTTGATTGAAAGCTTTTGTTACAAGCTGAGTGTAAATTATACTCTCATGCCATGTCTCTTTTCCAAATGTATGTCTCTTTGTCCTGTCTCAGTAACAGACCAGCCAGATCGGATTCAGCCAGAAACAGAAGTCTACTGTCGAACTGACCCACCTGTGACCTGAAGAATGGAACCTGACTGAAAGTGCTGACCTGGTATACAGCTATCTATGAGGTGAAGGCAATTTTTCTGAGCTCTCTGAGCTCTCTGAGCTTTTCTGGCATTACTTTGTCATAACTATGTCATCCTTTTAGTGAATAGTGTATTACAGCAGATTCATTATCAATTGCATAAAGGAAAAGGCTTCATGGAATGTCAATTAATTACTTTGAGGGTGCCGACACAAATGAAAACGTTATATGAAATAGAAAAGGGGTGCATCTTTCAGCAAGTGTCTTTAGTCAGTAAACAAAACACACAATGTAAGGTACGCCCCTATTTTATTACACCTGAATAGAAAAAAATAGAAAATGGAGATTTCTATTCAGGGCGTGCAGTCTACTTTATGCTGCTGCAAAGACTATGGCCCGTCCACAGATTCCCTCACTGAGCCTCCACCTCCCCTCAATTCAACACCAGTAAAGACCCATCGCCTGCAGCATCATCTTACAATTACAATTTGCTCCAGAAAGTGTATGTTTGCATCCCTTGGGAAGTGAAATGTTAATTGCATAGATTTTTGACTATTTGCATTGTATACACCACCATTTTCACGTTCGATTTTTCTCTTTATTTCCTGGCAGCCCTCCATTTCAATGAGAATGCTGCACGAGACCAGGCCACCACGTCCACAGATCCCCTCTACAGGATCCATTACTCCAATGCCATGAAGAGGGAGGCAAGAGTGAAGCCCGTATAAAATGAGGCAACATCTGGTAAGTATTTCTTATTTTAACCCTGTGAAACCTGAACCATGAAAGCAATGAGAGAAAATTCTAATTTTTTGGAATTTGCTTCAATATTGGTCCCTTATAAGAAATGTAAAAAAAAAATTCAAAATTTTGTTAAGGTCGCTGAGATATTTAATGCATCATATATGATGCATCAGGCTTTTAATGAATGAAAATTCCAATTTCATGACCATTGAAAAATGACTTTTAATGCATTTACAACTTTTTTTTAATTTAAAAAAGTTGTCAGACAATTTAATTTGAGGATTATCTTTAAATATTTAGTGAGATCCTGACATTTTTTAAAGCCTATCCTTGTTTTAGCAGGACCATATTTTACATTTCCCACAGCCTGGTTGGGTAATTTTTTAAAATCTATGTAAAAACATAGCTGATCGAATGCTCAACAACCTATTTATGAGTGTAATATAGATCATTATTCATTTTTGATGTGTAATTTGAATATATGGGCCCATTACTACAATTGGACCATTTCTCCATTCACTTCAATGCATTTTTTACGAGATCATAATTTCAACATTTTGCATTGCATTTTCAAAATTGCAAGTAAAACCTGTTTCTTAAGGCAATATCTTTGTCTTGAAGTAAAACAACTTGTGTGTTTTGGTAAACGATCGTCGTGGTATGCTTTGTAAGTTTCCCTATGGAGCAAATGCATTGATGGCTGACTTCCTGCCACCGCCGGATGGGGTTACGTGGCGCTATTCCGACATGTCGCTATTCCGACATTGATGTCTATTGTCGGAATACCGGCGCGAGTTATGCAATTTCTTTGGTTTGTGCTACGTTGCTCAGCTTTTACTAAGTTTAGGGAGAGTGCATACAGTTACCCTAACCCTAACCCTGACCCTAACCCTAACCCTAACCCTAACCCTAACCCTACGGTATGTCGGCTGTCGGAATAGCGGTATGTCGGAATAGCGGTATGTCGGAATAGCGATTGCCCCCCGCCGGATGGTGCTTATATGTCTCATCAGTTTTAGCACGATCTCTCTGCAACACGGTGTAAAAATATAAACTCTTCCTAGCTTAATTGCACAAAGCAAGTGTTCAAATTAAAGGATGTAGAGTTATATTTCGGAAATTTGTACACAAACCTTATGCAATTTGACGAAATCTCAGCGTCGGTCAGGGAAACCGCTTCTACCCCATTTTCCTGTTTTTCGCCGAGCTGTGGTCAACTTGTTGTCGACCGCTGCTCTCTTGTGGCGGTTTCCGTGTACTGCAGGACGTTTGGAAATGACACGCAGGATGTTTTTCAGATCTATTTTTTTGTGTGTCAGCGTGGAGAGGGCTTTGAATTTGATGAGACATATATGATGCATCCGGCGCGATAGGGTTAATTATATAGAAAAAGTAATAAAAATAAGCCTTGTAATCTGAATTAAAACAGTTAAAACAGTATATTTACATAAGAAATTTACACTTTGAATAGTTTAGTAAAATTAATGTGAAAATACAGTAGAAATACAACATGTCTTTCATTGCATAGGATGCGTTGAAGACGTGGGCCTGAGAAGGAGGGGGTGATCACCAGCTGCATCTTCCGCTTCAACGCAGGGGAGGCAGTCTGAAGCCCATGTATTGCTGTTGACTATCTGGAAACTCCCGACGAACACGCAGGACGACACATGATGGAACCACGACTCTTATGTGGAGCCCAAGGAATCCCCAACACCAACTGACAAACATCCTGTACGCCAGATATCTGTAACGGCTACAAACAAAATGTGCTTTTAGATGACTTTCATAATAAAAAATGTTTTTGGTTTCTACACACGTTTTGGGTCACTTTGTATTTGAAGATATTAGTCATACACAAAATGTACCAGTCATAAGGCATTCTTACATTTCATTGGTGTTTACAATATGGCCTTAACTGATATAAAGGCATGATCACAAGAACAGGGGTGATAGTGAAAAAAAAATCCTGAGCCTGAACTTTTCCCCCTGCTCTAACGACGACGACAAGATACTGCATAGTGACGTAACGTAGGCCTATTTTGACACATTATTCAAACATTTAATAGCCTGTGTATGACCATAATTCAAGCCTGATAGTAGAAGAAAACCCTGAACCTGTAACACTTTCTATAAGAATAACCTAATGGCTAATTATTATCAATGTTTTTATTTTGCAAACTCTGTCAAGCCTGAAATCAGGTATCAATCAGGCAACAATCAGCCCTGCAAGAAGTAAGATAAGACTGTTTGCTGAAAATGTAAAGTTGTCATACATTTGTGATATGGTAGAAGTAAGGAGTGAACATACTGCTCTATGCCCCGTAGCCGTACTGGTCCATGATCTGCTCTGTAGATGTTGTACATGGCTTGAAGCACATACACATTGAGGGACGTGGCATAAAATCCAGGATGGTCGATAACACACTGAGGCTGAGTGCCCTCCACCTGCTCCATGCGCCTTGTGACCTGTTAGGTAGTAGGATGATACAGGTAAGGTGAGTGTTGCAAGCAAATACTATGGTGGCCCTGTCACCTGAGGAGGCCAAAGTAGAATTAGCCTAGTGTGGTCAGTACTAACCGGCACATGATATTTGTTACAGTTACTACATTGCATCTAATGTGGGGATGAGACGTTACTGGGGGGGTGCCCTAAAATATTCCCCCTATTTAGCCAGTGCAGGATCACACAACAATCTAGCCTACTGCAGACCAGTTACTCTACCAAGGTATTGTGCTGGAAGGAACCCATGGCATGTGTATTATTATTTACTTATACTTTTACTTTGGCCACCCTTGTTTGCGCTAACCCTACATGACAAACACCAAGAGATATGCTACACACCAAGTGATGGAGAAAACTAGTTACCTCTGGGACCTCCTGACAGCACAAGCTCTCGTGTTCAGTAGGCATTGCACCACAGTTCCCGCATCGGCACCTATGGACGAGGGGAATGAGTCAAATTTCCTCCAGCAATGTACAGTCTAGGTGATCTCCTTGACCACGTCCCTTGTAAAGCTAAAGGCTTTTGTATGGTCATGTCATTGTAATTTCTAAAGTTGCTGTACGAAGGCACACAAGCTATTTGTCTTTCTGAAGGTTCCATAGGCTACCATTTGAAATGATAGCGCCTATGAAATGGTACAAAATATCGCCTCGCCTAGCCTTTCCAGTCAAAACACTGTTCAATGTTTACATAGACTATGGATAATAGAAATACAGAGGGATGCAATCATATTGTTTGGTCAGTATCTGTAATAGGACGATTACAGTAGGCTACATTTACTCTGCTAGTAGCTGGCTAGCCTGTCTGCTGAAATTTGAGAGATCAGCGATGCAGATGGAAAGAAAGTACAAAATTGACTAACCATTCAGATACTGGTTTTGGTATTCGTGGGGATCTAGGTGGCTCCTCTTCCTCTTGTTCGGCGTCTGGGTCTGACAAGGGGTCAAGCACGTATGGCTGGATAATTGCCAGTCTGTTAAAAGCCATTGTGATTTGGTGGTGCTACGCTCCAGTTCTCTCGCGGCCAACCTGGCTGTTGGCTGCGCCGCAAGCCAAGACGGGGCGTGGCTAGACCAGGGACCGAGCAGAACCGCGCAATTTAGAAGTGACTGGCGCTGACAAGATTTCAAGCTGGCGAAACTTTGGTGTTCTGATGATTTTGATTAAATAACTTCATGGACGTGTTCTGTATAGCCCATAGACCAATTCTAACTGCTGTATGAAGGGATTTAATATGTCACCTTTAAATCACTTTTGTATTTGGGCCAATGCAACAACAAATTTACAACACACATTAATGTGATCATTCAGGACACATTTGGGCAAGGCCTACTACAGTAGTACCAAGACCACAGGGCACTTATTTGCCATAGTTCTAATCAACTTTGTGTGCGCAATTACAATGCATATTGCCTATGGGACATAAACACAAACTTGGACATGAACGCAAGAGCCGCAAGACACCAGGCAAAAAGCCGCATGCGGCTCGA
>NC_085861.1:35795102-35800102 GCF_034702125.1 Engraulis encrasicolus
TGAAAAATTAACAGTTGGGACCGATGCATTAAATCTCTACGTCATTTGTACACATTCATCATTTTTCATATGGGTTTTCACTAGCTTTAATTGTTGGGAGTGTCAGAGTAATACTACAGACAATATGTATTTCATAAACTTATAAACCTATAACTTGCAATGATTTCAATTTCAGAAATATGTCTTCTATACACAAAATCAGGGTTTCCCCCAGCACTTTATTGCTAAGGCGGTCACCTTGACAAGAAAAACCTACCACCTTGATTAGACCCCTGAAAAGATAAAGATTTCATGTTGTTAATGTAGTTTCTAAAGGTGCTTTGCTAAAAAAAAAATACACTTTTAACGACCCACCACCTTGACTAACAAAAATTCTGGGGGAAACACTGCACAATCATGGTCATTCAAAGGTAATGCAATAAGCTAAGTATTTAATCCCTCTACATCTTTGATTCTGGACTGACTCAGCCTCTCTGATTGTTTTATGCCTGGACATTCATGTTGTCAGTCAATAAAATTCATTTTGAAATGCTGTTCCTTGTGTTGTTAAAGATTAATCGGATGTTTATTGCATTTCATTGGTCCTCCTTATTTGAGACATGTTGCGTTTATCAAATCTTAAATGACCACATATGTCTGTCAAAACATTTTTTCTTGGTTTTAACAGTTACTGTAATATGTTGTTTTTTCACAGTTCTACATCTAATACATGGATTTAATGTTTTGAAAAATGATGTATTTTTAATTTCATTCATAGTTTACCAAGTGTCTCAACTTTTTCGGAGTTGGGCTTTGTATCCAGAGCCAATCCATAGATGACCTTTAGCCACAGTGATCAGAAGAGCAGTGATGATACAATGAGTGTTTGTGTGAATTGACGAACAGAATATACTTTTATGTAGAGAAGTTTCATTATATAGAGAAGAGCTATTGAGTTGTTCACTGCATTCATATCATAGAGGACCTTGTGTGACCCTGATCAGAGTGGTGGCAGTGAGAGCTTGTGTGAGTGCACAGAAGACTAGTCCAGCAGCCTACTGAGGCGAGCCGGCACGACACGACACAAGGCCACACAATTAGCCATTGGCACAGCACACAAAAGGTGTCGCCGACACAAAAGGAGCCTATTTCCATGAGAAGCTCACACTTTCTTCTGGCGCACGTTGATGACACGCGCAGCAGGCAACGGTGGCAGTGGCCAAAAACACAGAAAGCAGGACTCCGAAAGCACAAAGACACACACACACAAACACACACACTCGGAACAAAGCCACCCACCGGTCTTGTTTTCCTTTCCCTCCCTCCTCCCTCCCTCCCTCTCTCTCTCTCTCTCATCCTCCCCTATCAGTAACCTCCTCTTCATCAGTGCAATTACAATACACACAGATTCATTACGTGCAGCACTGACTGTCCTCTCCAATCGCCACCTCTTACACAGCCAACCTAATTACCTCCAAAGGAAACTGAGTTGTGGCTGAGAGAGAGAGAAAGCGAGAGAGAGAGAGAGAGAGAGAGAGAGAGAGAGAGAGAGAGAGAGAGAGAGAGAGAGAGAGAGAGAGAAAAGTGGAGAGAGAAAGAAAACCAGAAGACAAAAAGGGGAGCTATCATATCCATCTGTGTGCATTTCTAATTGTGATCACTTGTGCGAGGTTGTGTGTGTGTGTGTGTGTGTGTGTGTGTGTGTGTGTGTGTGTGTGTGTGTGTGTGTGTGTGTGTGTGTGTGTGTGTGTGTGTTCGCGCCCCGCCACGAGTCTATTCTCTGGTCAGCGGCCCTATTCTATTCTATGGGCCTTTTCTATGCGAGAGAAAGCCTTCAAAGAGGCGATTGTGCTCCGGGGGACTGAAGTGGCCCATTGGTGTGTGTGTGTGTGTGTGTGTGTGTGTGTGTGTGTGTGTGTGTGTGTGTGTGTGTGTGTGTGTATGTATGTGTGTGTGTGTGTGTGTGTGTGTGTTTGTGTGTGTGTGTGTGTGTGTGTGTGTGTGTGTGTGTGTGTGTGTGTGTACATGTCTGTGTGTGTGTGTCTTTCAGCGGGCGGACAACAGAGCAACAACAAACATGTCCGTGTGTAATCAGGCCGTGCGCGGGGCTGCTTAATGTAAACAATGTCATCTTGGGCCCTAATGAGCCAATTTGGTGCCGAGGCGAGGGCCCAACAATGAGGCCAGAGTCTTTGATGTGATTCATCTGAAGGTTTGTTTGTGATCGCTGGCACTTTTTTGTGTGTGTAGTGTTGTGTGTGTGTGCTTGTGTGTGTTTGTGTATGTGATTGTGAGTGTGAGTGTGAGAGTGTGTGTGTGTGTGTGTGAGAGTGTGTGCTTGTGTGTGTGTGTGTGTATGTGTGTGTGAGAGAGAGAGAGAGAAAGCGAGAGACAGAGAGACAGAGAGAGAGAGAGAGAGAGAGAGAGAGAGAGAGAGAGAGAGAGAGAGAGAGAGAGAGATCGCTGGAACTTTTGTTGGGAGCACTCTTTTCATCTCACTGAAAAGGGCGAACCACATCTCACATGGGCCAGAAAGAGACACAGGGAGGGAAGGACTGAGAGAGAGTTAGAGAGAGAGACAGAGAGAGAAACTGATTATATATATACAGAGAGGGGGGGCCAAGAAAACAAGACAAACTCCTACATCCTTGCTGTTTAGAAAAAGAAAACATCTCAGTAGCTGCTCCTTCCCTGCCAACTCAAACTCTTGCATATGGACACCAACAACCACATACATGCACATACATGCACACACATGCACTCACACACCCACACACACACACACACACACACACACACACACACACACACACACACACACACACACACACACACACACGCATGAAATGAGCAGTGTGTGTGTATGTGTGTGCGCGTGCGTGCGTGCGTGTGTGTGTGTGTGTCTGTGTGTGTGTGTGTAAGCGTGTGTGTGTGTGTGTGTGTGTGTGTGTGTGTGTGTGTGTGTGTGTGTGTGTGTGTGTGTGTGTGTGTTGTGATCAAACGCGGCTGGCTTCATTAAAAGGCGTCCCAGAGGGGAGTGTGTGGCCGCTGACAGGCCCCTAATTAACATCCCAACACAAAAGGTGACGCACACCAAAGAGACAGCCGGCAGGCCAGGTGTGTGTGTGTGTGTGTGTGTGTGTGTGTGTGTGTGTGTGTGTGTGTGTGTGTGTGTGTGTGTGTGTGTGTGTGTGTGTGTGTGTGTGTGTGTGTGTGTGTGTGTGTTCCCATATGTGTTTGCATGCATTGTGTGTGTAAGTGCCTTTCAGGACCATGGCAGGGCTCGGACACCTGACCATGAACAGGCATGTTCCTTCCGGCCACAGACATGAGAGGAGGATGAGGAAGAGGATGAAGAGGAGGAAGAGGGGCAGGTTCCGGCCAGAGAAATGAGGAAGGGGAAGGTAGGAGGGTAGATGAGAGAATGAAGGAGAGGAGCAAGAAGAAGAGAACAGACATGTTCCTTCCAGCCAGAGAAATGAGAGAAGGAGCAGGAGGAGGAGGATGGGGAAGAGGAGGACTGGGAATAGGAGGAAGAGGAGGAGAACAGGCCTGTCCCTTCTGGCCAGAGGAAGAGGAAGAGGAGGAGGACAAGGACAGGAAAGGGGGAGCAGAAGTACAGACATGCTCCTTCCGACCTAAGACATGAAAGATAAGGGAGGAGGACGAGGAGGAGAAGGGAGAGTATGAGGATCAAGAGGAAGAGGAGGATGAGAGGAGGAGTTGAGAGGTGCAGGAAACAGAGCAAGTGAAGGAGAGAGCTAAAGCATAGCGCTGAGTTGAGGGGTAATTAGATAGCTACTGCACCACTGCCACTGGACAGCACAGCCCATACCAACAAGCTGCTGGCCACTGCCCAGTGTTCCACATGCAGCACTTGGCACTGCTACCGGATTATAAAACACAGGTGGTGGTGGTGGCGGTAGTGGTGTTGGTGTTGGGTTTAGAGGTAGGGTGATGGTGTGTGTGTTTGTGGGGGTTGATGGGAAGTAGAGGGCATATTTAGCTACTGCATGTCCCATTTCACCCACCAATGTATCTGGCCTATCTATCTGACGTTGCAGAAATGTCGTGTCTGTTGCTCTACAAATGACAAAGTACTTCATTAATTGGGCTCTTCTGATGTGCTTAAGTAAGTAACAACATGGTACTAGATGTGTGTGGTAACACAACAACAGTGTTGGCCACCCCCTCAGTCCTGGCAGCTTCACAAAGATGCAACTCCAGCGTCAGCGACACATGGAGCAGAGTCTATTGGCTGCCGAGACACCAGTGGTCCAATAACACTGTTGTAATTACTGGGTAAAGGGATCTGTTACGCCAATGTGCCTCTTTAATGATGGCAACACTGGCCAAAGAAGACAAACAATAATTAAGGCTCCTTTATTGAATTGTTTTTCCATGTTTTAGTAGCCCTGTGGAATGCAAAAATTGAAGAACAGTTGACAGAGAAAGGCTCTGTTGGTTTTATGAATCAGGCCTACGAATACAAAAACAGAAGTAGCGGTTAATAAATCAGTGAATAAATGAAAAATAAATAAATAATAAATCAATAAAGCAAGTATGCAATAAATCAATACTTAGCAAGTACAAATTCTGATAATTAAAAGTACCACTGCAAAGCATTAATTGGTCATTTATCAATTGAGCAGCTCATATACATGATAAACATTTATTTTTGCAAATGTGCCATCATCTGCTAAATAAGATCAAATCTGCAATCATATTTTATTGCACAGTTTAAACAGAGTATTCAGCATGAGTTTCATTGTTTACCGATTTACATGTTGAGAAACCAAAAACCCTAAAGACCTCCACCAGACCTGCCAAAAACAGACACTGGAAAGTGTGTGTGCTTGTGTAGGACTCACATGTTGCGCTGATCAACAAAGCAGTCATCACGACCCAGCACAGCAACCCTTCATCACCCATCTTGGATACACAATGACTGAGGCTCCATCGGGACCACACAATGCAATGATTCTATAGCTCTCTCTTGCCAGTATAATAGCACAGATCTT
>NC_085861.1:35812602-35817602 GCF_034702125.1 Engraulis encrasicolus
TTCTTCGCTTATTCTCCTCTTTCTCCATCTCCGTCTTGGTGCAAGGCCTGGAGCCCTCTGCTCTGCTCCCCTCACCCCTTCTCCTCTCCTCCCTCCTTCCATCTCTCCCCCATCTCGTTCCCCATCTATCCATCTCTCTCCTCTATTTGCATTTCTGCATGGCCTCTCTCCTCTATCTCCCTCTCTCCATCTCTCCCCCTGATGCCCCTCTTCCCCATTTTTACATTTCTGCATGGCCTGGACTCCTCTCTCTCTCTCTTATTCTCTCTCTCTCTCTCTCTCTCTCTCTCTCTCTCTCTCTCTCTCTCTCTCTCTCTCTCTCTCTCTCTCTCTTATTCTCTCTCTCTCTCCTCTACCACCCTCTCTTCCTCTCTCCTTCCTCTGGCCCTATCTCTGCAGTCCGCTCTCTCTGGTGTCCGCTCTTTCTCTCCCTCTCTCTCTGCTGCTTTCTGCTCATCTCTTTTGCCGCAGTCTGTCACCCTCTTCAACTTACTCTTTCATCAGCCTCATTCTGCCTCTTTTTTACCTTTTCATCAGCATCACTCTTTCTCTGTTTTACCCTTTCATCAGCTTTCATCTCTCGCTTCTTTTTTTACTCTCCACTTCCTTGTAGTCAGGGATTTTTTTTGCTCTGTTCATTCTGTTTTTCACTCCCTTCCCCTTTTTCCTGTTCTTTGTCATTTCTCTCTCTCTCTCTCTCTCTCTCTCTCTCTCTCTCTCTCTCTCTCTCTCTCTCTCTCTCCCTCTGAGAGGATAGGATTTACGCTAGTGTAAAGCATTTATCACTCCGGCGTGTCGAGTGTCGAGTCCTCACCTCTCTGTTTGAGGCTGTGAGTAATGAAAATGGGATCAGTACTGACATCATGCAAGCTGAGGCAGCCAAGAATTGGTGTGTGTGTGTGTGTGTGTGTGTGTGTGTGTGTGTGTGTGTGTGTGTGTGTGTGTGTGTGTGTGTGTGTGTGTGTGTGTGTGTGTGTGTGTGTGTGTGTGTGTGTGTGTGTGTGTGTGAAGGGGGAGCATAAAGTGGTGGATGTAGCAAGTTCTGTGGGGTGTGTGTTTGGGGGGGGTGTCGCAAGGCGCTTGAGATGAGAGATGCATATGGGTACATAAAGAGATACAGCAAAGAAAGTAGTGAGGGGCGTTAGAAGGGTGCTGGTGTAGTGAGGGAGGGGGCTGTAGCAAAGGATTGGGGGGAGGGGGAGGTAGGGGTCGCTGCATATGTCCGACTAAAAGCAATGGCACTAGCCAACCAAACTCAACAATGACAAACAGCCCACGCACTATCTCTCTCTGCCTCTGTTCTTCCATTTCTCTCTCTCTCTCTCTCTCTCTCTCTCTCTCTCTCTCTCTCTCTGTCCCCCTCTCTCTCTCTCCCTCTCTCTCTCTCTCTCTCTCTCTCTCACTCTTCTTCCATCTCTTTCACTCTCTCTCACACACAAATGTAGAGCGTCTCAGCCCTGCCCTGACTAGAAAGAATTCTTGAAAAGGAGCCATAACAGAATTTACAACTCTTTACAGAAATGTTCCATTAAAACCTCATATAACTCACATATTCCCCAAATCATCCTCTGCACTCAGCCTATGAAAAATAAAAAAGTCCTCATGCATTTCAGGCCAAAATCTGTATGTGTTGTATATGACGTGTATCAAACACTGTGTAGTTTCCATTTTTTTGTATTTCCAGAGAGAGAGCACCCCCTCACCCGCAGGCCACCCAACAGAGACACAGACACACAGACACACAGACACACACACACACACACACACACACACACACACACACACACACACACACACACACACACACACACACACACACACACACACACACACACACACACACACACAGGGAAAGTACTGTTTTGTGACATACGACTTTGACTTGAGACAGAATATGGAGCAACCACCCCCCAAAAACATGCACACAAAAGCAACCTCCACCATCTCTTTTAGTGCAGAAGATAGAGCGAGAAACACACACACACACACACACACACACACACACACACACACACACACACACACACACACACACACACACACACACACACACACACACACAAGGGGAAATGTTGTTTTTGGACAGTGTGACTTTGTGAAGCCTTATTGGCATAATTATAGCAGAGACAGAAATGCAAATAGAGCTGCCAATTACCCATTCCCAAAAAACAAGTGTGTGTGTGTGTGTGTGTGTGTGTGTGTGTGTGTGTGTGTGTGTGTGTGTGTGTGTGTGTGTGTGTGTGTGTGTGTGTGTGTGTGTGTGTGTGTGTGTGTGTTTGAGTGTGTGCGTGGTGCATGCGCGTGTGTGCGCCCCTGGTGCGCGCGTGCGTGCGTGCGTGCGTGCGTGCGTGCGTGCGTGCGTGCGTGTGTGTGTGTGTGTGTGTGTGTGTTTGAGTGTGTGTGTGTGTGTGTGTGTGTGTGATATGTATGTGTGCATGTTTTGGGTTGGTGAAGCAGAGAGATTCTCTTATGGCTTGAGGCTTATTTTTCCCTTGTGAAACAACAAAGTAAATAAATAAAAACCTATTTAGTTTACCTTTAATTCACCTGCATTCCATTTCATTTTGTGCTGTACAAAACATTCCATTTCAGAAATGGCACAATAGTACAATGCTAAGAGTGACCCTGTCCCCCCATGTCTATTTTGAGCTTTTCCATTAAATAGTAGTCAGCACAGAGAAGGAGAGAATGAGAGAGGGAGAGAGAGAGAGAGAGAGAGAGAGAGAGAGAGAGAGAGAGAGAGAGAGAGAGAGAGAGAGAGAGAGAGAGAGAGAGAGAGAGAGAGAGAGAGAGAGAGAGAGAGATTCAGTTAAAATAATGGAGGGTATAGGACCAAGAGCTATTGTGACTCCAAGTCCATGACTGCCATTGTAATACACCAATGGATGGATGGATGGATGGATGGATGGATGGATGGATGGATGGATGGATGGATGGATGGATGGATGGATGGATGGATGGGATGAATAGACTAGCTTATACACAAGTATGTGGATACTAAAATACTACATAAGCTTACCCCTGTCCAGCAGCATTGGCACCCCTTAATTGTATGTACTGAATGTGTAATATGTGTAATAAATGGAACTATAACTTACACAACTTTTACCACCAAGATCTTTTAGTTGGAGGTCTGAAGGTATTTTGAATAGATATTTTTATTTGTTTTGTTTTTGTTTTGTTTTTTCAAAGTAAAATGTGTAATTTTAAAGAAAAATTAGAAAAAGGGCATGTGCAGCAATATTGTCACCCCTGCTTAATATTTAGTTGCACACCCTTGCACACCCAGCCTCTAAAAGTTTCTTGTATTCATCAATGAGCTCAGGGCCTGTGTCCTGTCTATATGAGCTACGCGTCGAGATGTGATCCTTTTCGCTACTGAGCATGCGCACGCATGCGCACACCCTCGCGGCGGTTTTCGCGGGTGATTTCCCATTGAATTGTGCTACCGCAGTTTACAAACTCGAGATGGCAGGAAGGAGCATGCATCTGGCATTTATACGATTTTCGTATTCCATTCAGTTTGTCCGGGCTCAAACCAACTGGTAGATGGCCATATTTCTGTGTTCAGTCGAATAAATATCCTGAAAGGAGAGAAGTCGTCAGCCTTCTTGCTACGCATCACACAGCAGCACTCTGCTGGTCAAAACTCATCAAGCAGCATATTGAAATTGGCAGTAGACTACTGGTTCGGAAATTGCATAGACTCTCGTATGGGTTAAGTAGCCTAAGGCTGGTTTGGTACAATAATAAGAAATGCACTGGTGGGGATGTTTTGAAAATATGATTCCCATAAATTGACAGACATCTGCCAAAACAAAGCCACAATACGCTATCTGCTATCTGGGAATCTCTAAACCGCGCTTGTTTATCCCCATAGCACATCATTTCATATGGCAATGTTGCCTTGCGAGACAGGCCCACGTCGCATTGAAACCAAACCAACAGCAAATGGCTGCATTAACCCCTTAAGAAGCGGCTTTATAAATTTGCTGTTACCAGTATGGTAATGACTAAGTCGTGGTGCATTACTAAAGGGCCTGTGTTGTATCATAGTATTGTAGTGCTATGGTAGTTACATTTCAGTGACTATTACAGTGTGCCACTGGAGGTAGGGCGTGCATTAAGGGGCTACACAACCCGTAGCCAGGCCCTGATCCCAAACACTTTCTCCAGTCCGAGTCCTGTATTTGCGCAAACTCAGCTCAGTCTCTTTCATATGGCACGTTTCTTAACTTGCTCAAACGAGAGGCTCACGGTTTTTTTTAGTGGTCAGCAGCCGCACGACAGAACACCGGCCCAAGGCATAAGCGAAATATGCAATGGCTTAGGCCGGCTGCACATTGGCACTGACAGCACTGCGGCGCACTTTCGCTTCCGACATAATTCGGACCCCCAAACCAAATTTCACACGAACATAGCATTGATAGTCAATAAAATAGGCCAAATAGGCCTAGAACTTGTCTCTAATTGCTATCTGACATCTGCGAATGTCCGCAGACATCGGCGCCAGTGTGCGGTGTTCTATTGAAAGCAATGGAATGGAATTTTTGCGAAGCAGTGCTCAGCACTTTGTCGAAGCCTACAGTATGTGCGAAAGCCCTTAGGCCCCCCATGCCACAAGGGGCCCCTCATGAGCAGCAAAGTTCCAAGAAGAAATGAACTCTCCACCATTTTCCAATGTCATATATTTCTTTCTGATGGCTACACGATCTACAGACAGCCTAACTTAGCTCCTACCCCTCACTCGTCCAGGTAAATGGAGCTTATGAAGCATCTGATGCTGAGTAGTAGGGCTGTAACGATATTGTATCGAACCGAGAAATCGTGATATACAGAGTCACGATACTGTATCGCGATATAAGGAGGCAGTATCGTGATATGCCCTTTTAACGTTTTGATACCCATCAGCCCAGAAAACAACCACATGATATGAAGTGATAGTGCTTCCAAGCATAATCATTATTATATAGAAACTTTTCTAAAAGTATTAGTAGCCT
>NC_085861.1:35827602-35890102 GCF_034702125.1 Engraulis encrasicolus
AGACATGTTAGGTCTGAAAGAAGGAGCTTTTCAAAATTAGAGCAGAGCAGATGGTCCCTCAATGCTTATTGCTCACCGCTATTTACGCAACTCATGACACAAATGCCAAGAACCACACCAGAGAGCTATGGTTTTGCGTGACAAGCTCTTTTTATTTATTATTATTTAAAAAAAACATTTCATGAGTCATGGCATCATGAAAGTGGCTTTCGTCATGGCGGCATTTCATTGGCGACGATGGTGTGGTCATGAAAGTGGCCTTTGCCATGGCAGTGTTTAGTTGGCAGCCATGGTCTGGTCCATCCAGGAGCGGAGGGCGGTGACACGGGCGTAGACTCCGGGCATGGTGGGGGTGCAGGTGCCGCTGCCCCAGGACACGATGCCAACCAGGGTCCAGGCTCCAGCCTTCTCACACACCAGGGGGCCACCAGAGTCACCCTGCAGCACAATACAACTTGGAGGTTAGGAGACTAGCGACAAGGCAATAGCACTTACAGTAAAGGTGCATTGTGTAGGATGGAGGCCAGAGTAGGTGGGCCTTATTGCAACTATTCTGTTCATTGAAACTGCGCTGCCTATTTCCAAATTTGATCTTTTCACAAATATTTTCTAAGTAATAAACTATTTCTGGACATTCAAAATGGCGGACATGGTGAAGATCAAGCACAACATGGGGTTTAGAAGAATAGAATCACCGTAAAGGCCCATAGCGGTGTAGTACTATGGTAGTAAAGCTTTTTTTCAGTGCTTATTACAGTGTTCCACTGGTGGAACAGCATGCGGTAAGGGACTACTGTAACATCCTTGCAGCCCAGCACAGCGGGTGAGGAGACTAGAGACAAGGCAATGCTGTGCAGCACACACCACACACCACACAGGGGGTTAGTAGACTAGGCAATGGACTGTCTCATGCCTATTACCAAAGTCCTTCTGATACATACTACATGCACTATGCATGTTGAAGATATCACTAAAGAAGAATACAATGTAGTGTAAAGCGTGTACCATGCAGGCTTACTGTAGGCTCCAGAGGAGTAATATAATGTAACATACTGTAATGTAGTGTAATGTAATGCGTTACACGTACGTAATTTAATATACTGTAATGTAGTCTAATGTAGTGTACTGAAATGTAATGCAATGTAATTTGTTTACCATGGTGGAGGAGACGCCTATGGAATGTAATGCAATGCAATGTATGTAATGTAATGTAATGTAATGTAATGTAATGTAGTGCAATGTAGTGTAATGTAATGTAATGTAATGTACAGTACCATGCAGGAGGAGGCTCCAGAGGCTCCAGCGCAGATCATGAGGTCAGAGATGCGGCTGCCCCAGTACTTCTTACAGTCGGTGTTGGTCAGCAGGGGCAGGGAGGCCTGCTGGAGCAGGGCAGGGGTGTCGGGGGCTACACAAGAGAGAACCCATGGGCCATGTTAGAAAGGGTACTGTACACGACAACATACTTCTTACACTACACTAATGTACTTTTACTAAGTGAATCATAATATAAATCTTTGTATTGGGTATCGCATTGCATCACATTGTATTGCATTGCAAATAAAAATGCATTTTATATAGCTTCAAAAAGTATGTTGTCAAAATATTTACTTTAAAAGAAGAACAAAACTGTTTGGGAGAAGCCTGCTCCTAGCCTTATAACTGTTTGCCTCACTGTTACACAGGCCTTATCCAAAAGTCATACACTTCATGGCAAAATAAAATAATGTAACTATAAGCTTATAATTAATGTATAACATGTTTGTAGTGGTAAGGGTTGCTTAATGAGACCATATGAGCAATATATTATCAATTATTTAGCAATATATAACAATACAGTATATAAACGGTATTCATTCAATACATATATCAATCGATGAAGATCATTTTGTACCATTGTGCTTGGTGAGTCCCCATCCGGAGGTGACACACCTCATGCCGCCATTGAAGTTGTCGTTGGTCTCGGCGACGCAGACGGGGGAGACGCGGGGGCTGAGCTGGGCGGGGGAGGCCAGCTTGATCAGCAGGACGTCGTTGTTGATGGTGAAGCTGTTCCAACGGGGATGCTTGAAGACCTGATGGAGACCAAACGGGAAAGGGAAAAACAAACATTTATATTGATGCTTGAGCATCTGGGCAGGGGTCGTAATGTCGTCATCATCATCATCAACATCACCATCAACATCACCATCATCACCCTCATCATCATCATTTTTCACATGACACTACTCACCTTGCCGACCTTCATCACCTGGATGTCCTCAGAGTTGGAGGAGCGATCATGCTCACCCAGGATGACGCGGTGGGAGGTCCTGGAATTAAAATTTCAAATATTTATTTATCACTAACTGAATGTCAATAATATTATATGACCTGTTACTACCCTCAAGGTTTTTGCACTACTCTGGCCTCTTGAACCCACCGTGGTGTCCCCCAAAAGATCATGGCCTATGAAGGTCTATTACTGCAATCCATACCACATACATACACGTCTAAAGACCAATAGTTCCAAGTTTGAATAGTGTGTCTTCGCAGTCTTACCTCACATTGCAGTGGGCAGCGGTCACAACCCAGTTCTCATTCAGAAGGGAGCCGCCACAGAAGTGGAAGCCAGTGTAGTCCTGTGTAGAGTAGACAGACAGAAAAATAACTTTTTAGAGATGGCTGTTCATGTGCACTACAAAGGTAGTCCACGTGCCTCACTGAATGCTTCTTTTTGGAATATGGAGAGGCACAGTTTTTCTTTAACAGCAAAGATTCTAGAACTAGTGCTCTTACAACTGCTAAACAGTGCCAAAAGTGTGTGCTGTAGTTTGATTTATATTAGACAGAAAGCACAATAGAAATACAGTAGATCAGATTTGAATCATTTTGAAAATCGTTATTGTTTTAGAATAGAGCTCTTCAACTGAAGTATTGAGGACAGTATCAACGGCTGAGACCTACCAGGCATTCGCCTACTACTAACTTGGTATGTCCATGTATTGTATTGCAATATACGGTAATGTGCTGTATTCTAATGTGGTGTATGCAAAAAAAGGGTCAACGTTCTTTTTGTTTTTTGTTTTTCGTTCAGGTCCCAGGTGGCACAACCACAACTAATGACCATTAATTAATTAGTAATTAGTAAATAATGTACTGCAATTAATATGCATCTTAGCTGATTAGGTAAGCTAAACTAAGTATGGATGCACCACCCTAATGTGTGCTACTACTAAAACATAATTGACCCAATAATGCAATGTAGTGTATCTATGAGGTTGTGAGTGACCTGCAGAGAGACCAGGCTTACACCTACATACCCTTGTTAGGTATTTATAGTTAAATGTAATGGCATGTATTGTACTGTATTGCAATGTAATATAATATAGTGTATCATACCTGGAGGGACACCTGCCAGGGCCAGGAGTGGGGCACAGCCTCCTCACCGTTGACAATCCTGGAGTAGCCAGTGACAACTGGCTTAATGGCAGGAATGCCACAGCCTGGAATAACAAGGAGGAGAATATACTGTAAGGTTTGCAAATATATTAACTATATCAGGGCAGGCACTAGGCCAGGGGTGGGGAACCTATGTCTCGAGGGCTGTTTTATCCGGCCCCCGATGTCATTTTAATGTTATGCAGCTTCACATGAAATATGACATATTTTGTAATGGGATCTTAGAAAATACATTTGCAATACAAATAAGTTATATTCAGGGGACGAAGAGAAGATGGGGTCTGTTTTATAGGTGGCTGCTTTCAATATAGGCCTAAGGTGCAGGGGGAAATCCTGGTTTGTGCTCATAGTACGGCCCTCGGAGGACCTTTACAGCCCTCGGATGAATTTGAAGTGGACCCTCGAATGAAAAAGGTTCCCCACCCCTGCGCTAGGCAAAAGCAGACTAGGTACAGTACAGTGTACAGTAGTTGCCAAATGTCCTGGTGAGACCCAAAAGTCCCACAGAATTAGAATGTTGAGTGGAACAAAACATTTAACTTTATATTGGCATGCTTAGGAAAGTACAATCTGCATACGGCTAAGATACTGTATTGCAGGCTCAAATCCCACATCAGAACAGGTCAAATGTGTGTGGTCTACACACCATCCGTCATCATGAAGTGCCCTTGCATAGAACATTTTGTCACATTAATTCACCAGTCAATTTAAAGCTTTCTAGAGTGCATATACACCCAGGGAACTCTCCAAGTGTTGAATTAGCACAGTAAAATGTACTGTGTGACTGTACCCTGTGTACTGTAACCAATGCTCTGCACTTTGGATAACAGTGTAAGCAGTGTACGTTTTGCTGTATTTATTCAGCACTTAGAGTCGAATGTAACGCATAGTGTTGTTCGCCCTACACTAAAAGTGTTAAATTACTTAGTTATTACTGAATTACTGCAAACTTAGCGGTGTGTTCTCTTACCGAAGGCTGAGCTGACGAAAGCGAGGCAGGAGAGGATCCAGAGGAAGGCCATGTCTTCAACATGCTGCAGAGGCCACAGCACAGGCCTTATATACCTGCACAAGAGGCCCCGTCAGCACAAGAGGACCCCATCAGCACCCCTTATCGCATCCTTCTCTTATCTTCACCTCCCTCGTGGGACCCAGCGCACCTTGCAGATATGAGGGATCAGGGGCCCCAGTTTAGCCAACCTTCAGGTCTTCAGAAATCGGCCTGTAGTGTTGCCCCCTGCGTCACCTGTATCTGACCGTTCCGGTTTGTTAGTAGTCTTTTCTGTAGGAAATGGTCGATTGGAATGTCCAATGTCAAAATGCCCAGGTTTTTAGTCCAACTAAGGTGGCAATCCTATGATCATGACTGACAACTTGGACACTCATGCCCAAAGCTGAGGACAACACTGAGATGGAGGGGATGTAAAACATGTAGCAAGTATTGAGTCTTCGTACAGGCCTACCTACCAATTTTTCTTGCCTGTCTTAAGTTAAGTAGCATGTGACAATGCAGCCCAGGGTTTAAAATTCCATATTACGACAGTATTATCACCCTGAATTCCGTTGTTCAAGCTGTTTTGCATAGAGCAGTGTTTTTCAACACTGGGGTGGGTCGGACCACGTGGCGTCACCTGAAATTCAAATGGGGTCGCCTGAAATGTCTGAAAGTGTGTGAGAAAAGTAATACTGATGAACATTACGAATTAACATAACTATTCATTATTCTCTTTTAAATACAATTGACAGTCTTACACTGTCATATGTACAGGGGTTGGACAAAATAATGGAAACACCTGTCATTTTAGTGTGGAAGCTTCCTCTTGCATCCACAGTTAATCCTGTTGGATGTGGTTCATCCTTCTTGGTGGTATGCGGACATTACCTTGGATACCGTGGCTCTTGACTTGCTGTCTCAGTCGAAGATGCAGCACACACGCACCAAGAATTTCTCCTTTTTGAACTCCGATATGTCACCTATAATGTTGTGTGCATTGCAAAATGTTGAGCAAAACTGTGGTCTTACCCTGCTTATTGAACCTTTACACTTCACTTTACTGGTGCAATGTGCAATTAATGAAGATTGGCCAACAAGCTGGTCCACTTGAGACCATGAAACTTCCCACAGTAAAATAACAGGTGTTTCCGTTATCTTGTCCAACCTCTGCAATTATCTATAGGTTTAATATCCTTCAACTTATGTAGCTCAGTTCTGGTTTCATTTTTTCACATAAAAAGTGTGTATAGGGTCCCCAGAAATTTGGGATGTCAACATGGGGTCCCTTGACCAAAAAGGTAGGGAACCACTGGCATGTATTGTCCTGTATATTGCAAAGAGTGGAAGGGAGTGAAAGGGTTTGGGAAAACTACTAGCCACTGTGGCCGGTGAACAAAAAAAAACCCTTCATGGCAAGCCCTAGGACCCCATTCTTTTAGCACTGACCTTGGGAGTGTCAGGTCCCAATATAGCTCAGCAAATATTGGGTGTGAAGAACTGTGCACACAGAGTTTTAAATATCCTTCATTCCTTATCCACTGTCAGGATTCAGTCTTCATACTGTATATCTGGGTTAAAAAAAAATCTGGAAAAAGTATTCCAATATTAACCTAATCGGAGGATTGGTATTCTGATTCTGATCCTGACTGGTGGTGAACTTGTGAATTGACAACACAAATGGCAAGAGTAGTATCACCCATGAAGCACATTTTTTTTTTAAACCTAATACATTCAAATACAACCAAGTTTAATTTTGGTCCCATTTACATGACATATGGAGAAAACCATCACCATTAAATGGGTGTTTTAGACAACTTAAAGAGGTCTGTTTTACTGATCTAGAGCTCGGTTCACATTTATGCAAAAGACCCAAACAGATGCGTTATAAAATGTCCATATACTACAGTATATGTTAACAGGTCCAAGTCAGAGGACTACTGCCATGCAAAGAGAAAAGGCCCAGTAGGCTCTGCTAGACCTCGGAAGCAAATCATTCAGGGGCTCGCTGATTCAAACTGGGCTTTGGCTCAGGTGAATGGAGACTACCACTTTGGTAGTTGTGCAACTTTACCATCCTTACTAGACAAGAAACAGTCCAGCAACGTTTGTGTTTTTCTTTTTTGATAATTTATTGGTTGCATTGCATTACAACAGTGACATTTTTGTTGGGGGAGGGAAGAGTGTGTGTGTCTGCTCCTTTTTTAGGGGCAACTCATTACATGTGGGTATGTGTGTTGTGAGTGAAAGCATTTGAACTCTGGAGTCCATGGACAAGGCTGCCCCCCCCCTCCCCCACTCCATACAGACATAGAGCAGAGTCCAAATCCATATCCATGCTGTTTTTATTATTTTAATAAAACATGTATTAAATGTGAGAAGAAGCCTGGACGAGGGGTTAAGAAGGCTCATGACATTTAAAACGCTTTGAACACTCTGCCTGGAAAGAGAAAGGCACTGGCTCCCCGTGTTCACACGTCATCAGAAGACCATGGGAACACTTCCACCTGCGGCAGACGTGTGAGGTGACGAAAAAAGCAAAAAAAATCACTAGCGAACGTGGCGTCACTGTGGTTTTGTATTCATTTATTCCTTATATCTCTTAATGAGTGACGTTTTTTGTTTGGTCGCGTTTCTTTTCCAGGATTTCTTAAAAGTGTTAGTGCTGTTCCCTTTAAGAATGGTCGATGGCGGAGAGAGTAAGAGACAACCTTAAAGAGGTGTGTGTATTGGTGTTTGAAGTGTGTTTGACTCCAATCGATGCAGGCATGCTCAGGAAGGACACAGGGTTCCTGTCACTCAGTAGGTGCTGTGCCAGAAAAGAAGATAGAAAAAACAAAAAAGAAGAAAAGGAAAGAAAAAAACAGCATGTATTCCTGCTCTTCAAAAGGGACAGCAGTTCACACACCACTAGTGAGAGAGGGCGAAGCTAATCAGGAGTTTTAGCATGTAAAGATATAACACCGTTAACAGCTATGGTCACACCCTGCTCCTCTGTGCTCTTCATTCCCAAAGCGCAAGTGTCTAGAAGGCCCAGCATCTAGGAGACATACATCAATGATCAGAGGGGGGGTTTCGCTTGAACACCTGATCAGTGGGCATAGCCGTGTATCTGCTCAGACCTTCTGGGTGAGTTTCTCGCGTACATTCTAGAATGTGTCACAGTGATGACGTCATCTGCACAAGAGATGCGGCACTAGCTCACCAGCATCTTTTCTCTGAGGGTAACCTATTAACAGGTCATTAGCGGTGAAGGTAACCTGGCAACTGATCTACTGATCATAGAGATGAGGGCAACAAAAGTAACTTGGCACCTCATCCAGGTGTTGAGGGGTAACCTGACCCATGCAGTGAGGGAAAACCTAGCAAATGATCGAAACAGCGGTGAGGGATACACTAGCTGATCAAAGCGGTGTCACCGGCATCTACAGCAGGACCAGTGTGTTTGGGAATGCGAGCCGGTAGAGCCAAGACTGGCCAACAGGCGTCTGTCCACACCTGTAAGCTTCTGTGGTTACGGTTAGCGTGTTACACCTCCATGGGTGACTAAAGGGAAACCAGGGTTTGCCACCTGTCCATCGAAAGCATCCACAGGCAGGGCTCCCGGGGAACACCCACATTCCCCTGGCTACAGAGGGCCTTCCTCCTACCCTACCCTGCCTGCTAAATCAGTCTTTATATTCGAAAAAGAAATCAACTGCCTCGCTTACAAACCTCATTCCGCACATGGCATGTTGCAACCAATACACAATCTACTGTATCACACACACGCAGGCGCGCACACAAATGCACTATTAAACATCAAGCAGAATCCCTTTTAACTCCTGACAAACTCAAAAAAAAATGAAAAATCATGACAAAAAAAGAGAAAAGAAAATGGAAAAAAATAAACCAGAACAAAAAGACAATCAATCATCACAGGTAAAGATTGAGGTGCACTGAGTGAGGGCCATTATGAAGCTTGCAGCCAACAAGCGACCTACAACGCCACACGATGCAGCGACGGCTTCCCCTACATAAGGCTTCCCAAGTGGAGTTAAGTCCTACTGTTGGCAAGGGTACATTACAGCATTGTACAGTACACACGCCCTCGGCCAACCAGCCACAAGCTTCACTATATCCTCCAGGAACCAGCAGCACAGTAAAAAGAATCAGAAGGGAGAAAAAAAATATATAGATCATGTCGATAATAACATACAGCAGATTCAAGAGGTTATTAACTTCCCACGTTCACGAGCTGGCAGGAGAGACCGAGACAGCCCATGGGGAGGTCTGTGTGCATACGCTCATATATTTACCAGACTTGGACTACAAGAAAATAAAACATCTTAGTCATTCTCTCAGTGTACACAGTTAACCCCGGCCTGCCTGGTCTGTCCCCTTTCTCCTGCCGAGCTGCGCAATAATGCCTCTCCATGCCATGAAAGAGATTCTTCCACATCCATCCATCCATCACTCCCTCCCTCCCTCCATCCTCTCTTTTTTCTTGTCTTTCTTGATCCCATTCTCCCGTCCTGATTCTGCTGTAGCGACACTCTAGAGCTCCAGAGAAGCGCTCACTCCCCTGCAGCAGTCCTTTTTTTAAATTTCCTTTTTTATTTTAATTATTTACTTTTATGTTTTTGAGTAGTTTGTCTTCTGAGTTAGGGTGTAGGGTGTGGTGTGGCAGTAGAGTCTCTTTCTCTGTCCCTGTGCAGCTTTTTAAATTTCTTTTTCTTTTATTTTAAAAAAAAAAAATCTCAGGAGCTTTTCTTAGGGTGCGGGGTGGAGGAGCAGGGGAGGGAAGAGGGGCTGGGGATGGAGGGAGGGATTCAGGGTGCGTAAGGGGGTGTCAAAGGTTAAAGGGCCTGTGGGTGGGGGAGGTCATGGTTGGCATAGAGGATGTGCCCCTCTACCCTTGTGCTCTTCCTAATCACCAGCACCCTTCTCAAGTCATATCATCCTCTCCTCTTTGTCCATTTGTGTCCGTGTCCATCTCTCTTTCATTCTCTGGTGTCCTGGCATCTCTCTTCATCTGTCTCTCGCTCGCTCTCTTCTCTCGTGTCTCGTGTGGTCGGGCCCCGCCCCTCTAGACGGTGCTGCGCGGCGTTCCATTGAGGGCCACGCCCTTCATGAGGCACGGCGTTCCCGTGGGGGTCGGGGGCGTGCGAGACGTCGTCATGCCTACCTCAAACACCTCGTGGATGGCCTTCCGGAAGCAGTGGAAATTGTAGTCGATCAGGCCTGTTGGGAAGAGAGGGGGCACAGCAAGGTCAAGGCCAATTAGGACTCAGCAAGGTACAGTAAGATATGGCAAGGTCAAGAGGACACACCAAGTGCAACATGTTTAAGTTAAATTACCCCTATATTGACTTCAGCAACACAATTCTTAAAGTAACAGTCCACCCTTTTTAGATTTTCACATATTTGCTGTATTTCCAAGCATTATTCATGTGTGCATATCATTTTCTTCACAGTTTTTTCAGTACTTAGATTTTTTGGATCAGAATTATTAGCATAATCACTGGAAGTGAATGGGGGCATTAGCATCAAGCCACAAATGATCACAGGACAGGATTAAATAGCTGTTTGGCACTCTAGTGAATTTTACATTTATTTAAAGTACTTTATAAGTACATTTGATTATGTTTAGTTTGCCCCCATAGACTTGCATTTCTACGCTTAATTTGGCTATACTGTAAAACTAGGCAATGGAAACACAGACGAAAATTATATGCACATTCTAAATACTGCAAATATGTGAAAATCAAAAAAGGGTGGACTGTTCCTTTAAGGGCACGAAGAGTCTAGACTGGTTCAAAACTAATTTCATGTGTACAGAGGGGTCTGGAACTGGAGTTCTGGGAGGGAACATCAACACAGTTAAGCCCTCCCAACAGTAGTTGTTTCTCAATGAAATGCACAAAAGGGAGTTCACTGCTCCCTCCACTAAATGTTTCCCAGTACAGAATTTCCAGAACTTCTCTACAAATAAAATTGGTACCAACTAGCCAACCAAGAGGCAATATGCGCTTCAGTGTATTGTCAATGTGAATCCTATAAAAACAGTGGAATGATCACACTGCAGTGGCCATCTAAGGACGATGGCAGTTTACATTTCTGCTGTCAAGACAACAGGCAGATTAACACTGGTCCCACTCACAGCACACATTTACATACAGTAACTGCTGACAAATGCAGTGAATGTAGCCGTATATGTCATGTCTCATTTTGAAGAATTACGCCCAAACCATTACCAGTTAGTCAGTCAGTGGCAATGGCATTTCATTCCTTTATGCCTGGGATAAAAAGTGAATGAATAATTAAAACCTGGCGTGCTGACGCATTTCTCCTTATTGGAAAGACATGCTGATGTATACAACACAACATGTTCCGCTCTTCAATTAAATCATTTAGCATCGCTGCTGGAGCACGTCAACACAGAGCAGTCACTCAGTGGGGAGTAACTTTGCTTTCACAGGCACGCACGCACAAGGCAGGAACAACAGAGCACCTCCTCTGCACATAGGTGAAAGAGAGAAGTTATTTTTGTCTCTCTCTCCTCTCGGAACACGAGGAAAGTCACCAACTTGGTGGCCATGATGGGGACAATAATGAAGTACCTTTACAGAAACAAACATGCACACACCTTTGCGTTCGAAGCTCTCCTCTCTGAGGATGCAGACGAGGGCCAGGAACTTGGTGACCTCCTTCAAGTAGAGCACGGTGGTGTTGTTCAGCTTGATGATGGCCATGGACTCCTTATCATACGCACTGCCACTGCCATCCTCCTTAAGACTACAGGGGAAAACACACACACGCACACACGCACACACACACACACACACACACACACACACACACACACACACACACACACACACACACACACACACACACACACACACACACACACACACACACAGACACACACACACACACACACGAACACACACAAGCACGCACGAACACAAACACAAATGCTTTTTACATGCATACATGTATTCACGCAAGAAGGAGAGAAGCATGCAATAAAAAAAAACCTTGCACTTGTTGGCACTGCTTCTAGTCCACTTCATATATCAGTCTGCACTTCACATTGCATGTACTGAACTACAGGCTGCATGACTGTTGGGAAACCCTTACATGCCAACCCACCTAAATCAGGCATTACATACACGCAACACTATACAACCATTATAACATATTATGGTGGTGCGGACCACTTTTAGGTTCTCCAATAGAATGCGACCAGGACGGCCAATTATTTTACTTTATTTATCAGGACATTGCACATTAATGAACATATATGCATGTAAATGTGCCAGATTATTAGCCTGGTAAACCAGCGCCACCCTCTGGACGCCAAACATTTTTCAGCTGCGAGTGGGTCTGGCCTCGGATCTGAGAACGTTTTGAACACTGTGCCCTGATTCTGGCAAACTCAATCACAACGCAGAGATTTGTTTTGAATCAAAGCGGGCTGGGTTTTGAGTGACGACGAATCTCGCAACACCGTTGGGAAAGCACATCAACGGCAAAGATCGCTGATTGGTCAGAGCACCGGCACGGTTTGAAAAAACAACAGGTTGTTCTCATCAACAATCCTAGGAGGTATCGTTCATCGAGGTCAGACTAAATTACTCCAGTCTCACATTTAAGCTGGTTTATCAGGCTACCAGATTATAGCACAATGGCCAATTTCCATTTGGTGTCCAAAATAGGCAGGCTAGATAAGCTACTATGATTCATACTGTTGATGCAAGACATGAAATAAATAAATAAATAAAACTGAGAAGTAGTAGAATGCATCCACTAGGTCCACTCACTCACCCGTAGATACAGGAGACGTCGATGACCACGTCGATCATGTCGCAGCAGAGCTCGTAGGACTGCATGTCCACCGGCGAGCTGTCTGTGGCGATGTAGATCTTACTGACCACGTCGAACAGGAAGGCCTTCTCGATCACCGAGTTCTGATGAGGAAGGGAAAAGTACATAAATCACACAACTAAAAATACATTTAATCAGAGGAATGGAGGAAATTGACCATACAAAACTGACACTTCTGGGTGATAAAAAAGGTCTTCTCAATCACTAAGTTCTAATGGGGGTACAATATTCACCCTACTAAAACGCATTTAACCTTCTGAATGAAGACCAAGTTCTGATTGTGGAATGAGGAGAAATAAACACACCACTACATTTCATGGATGACTATAGAAGGGCCTGCTATAGAACTGACGTCTGATAGAGGCATTAAAACTGGATGATAACAAGAATGCCTTCTCCATCACTAGAGCGCTGATCAAGGGATTTAAAAAAATCAACATTATGAAATCTCTGTTCTCCACTGTCTTTTATCATTGAAAGGAATTAGCAATCCCAAGATATCAAATTGTACATTTAGAGAGTTTTAAGAGGGAATTTAAGGACATTGAAGGGGTAGAAACGCACACGCACGTACGCACACCACTGAAACTCATGGATTCTTTAGAAAGCATTAAGCTTACATGAAAATATTTCCTCCCAACTGTATAAACATATTGTGTGTTTAAGGAATGTAAACAGTTGATAAAAAAAGGAAAAGGACAGCAACTATGATATATTACATGATTATGTAAAGACATACAAATCAGTGACAACTAATTTCAATCATCACCCCAAACAATATTGTTCCTGCAATAGCATTTAAGCATTTAAATCTTTTATCCAAAACAATCCATTTTAAACACATTAGTATTCATACCGATATAAAGATGTTGAGAAGGTTTTCCAGTGTGGGAAGCTGGGGAATGAGCTTCTGCACCACTTTACTGAAGGCTTCAAATATGGAGTGGTCATAGATACTCGTCAGGTAGAAGCTGTGAACACACAAAGAGCATATAGGGCAACAAGTTATCATGAATCCCCATCACAATTCTACTGTCCACAGCATCCGTCCTGCCAACACCTAACACTTTTCATTGTTTAGACCCAGCAATGACCCAAGCACTCGGCATACTTACAGAACGTTGAGGACAAACAAAAAACACCAAGGCAGTCTCGTCCATCAAAAATAAAAACCCTTTATTGCATGGTTTGGTTACAGAAATCTTTCTTCTCTTTTATACATTTTTTATTGTGGTGTACCGAGAGACTGGTGTTTCGACGTACCTGCGTCTTCTTCAAGGGCAGAAGGGTAGACATCCTTATTCCAACCTAATACACTACATCATTTCTGGACACTTGTGGCAAACTTTTTACCTCAAACTTTTTTTCCAGGAAATGACCAAAAGACAGAAAGAATGCACAAAGAACGACAATAGGTTCCAGAAAAATAATCTGGCCTTGTGTGATAAGAGGGTAGACTTGTTACCGCACAACTACACCTACCGCGACAAGAGCGAGGCGAGCGACGGAAGTAATTGACTTTGTATTGAGTCGCGCGACAAACGCGATTCTGGAGACCAGAGCGATTCGCACGCCGAGAGCGACAGTTTGAAGTTGAAATCCTTTCCATTTTCTATGACGCGGTTCGGCGACCAGCCGCGACAGCCAATGACTGTATAGAGGTCAGTGACCACAGCCAATGGGAATGTTTGAATGCTTTGCCTGGACATACGCTAGTCGCTTCAATCGCTCATATCCCTCTTGCTGCACAGGAGCGATTCTCTGTCGCTTCAATCGTGTCACGGCTGGTCTATTTGTCCGGTTAGAAAGCTTTGATGCATTTCCTGAGTAGCTCTTACAGAGAGTATGCAATGAGACACAGTGGCCAGTCACACAGTGTTGAGCGGGAGAATGTGGAATAATAACGGCAGATGTATAATCAACAACCTCTTGTTGACCTCTAGCTGACCTTTGAACTGACCCCTGAGAGAGAGCAGCTCTGAGTGAAGAGGCGAGCGGCTTCCCAAAGAGCAGCAGTGACGCAAGAGTGCGGCACGCGACATGAAATAAAACACTAGTCTACTTGTTACCCCATATCCCTACCCCCACCCCCTACAACACACACACGCACACACACACTACTAGAACTCACTCAAGCCCTCAAACACAATGAATGTGATTTTATTTCTCAAGTCCAGCACATTGGTCAAGTTCATGCCATTTTTCTTTCCTTCTTTCTTTAACACGTGTTTTTTTTTTTAACTTTTGAATGAAGGATCAAAAGTAATCAGTATCAAGTAACAAAACAACTGAACTTGTCTTGCCTAAACCAAAACAGACAGGAGACGAGACAAATCTGGCCTTGACATCTGAGCAGTCAGTGTTTCAGAAGATTGTTTTCAAGTACAGCCTGTGCTGTTCAGGAGTCACAGAGATACACCACGTCAGGGCTGGACTGGTAATCTGGCATACAGGGCATTTCCCGGTAGGCCACCAGATGCCAGGGGCGGATGCTATTGTTTGTTGGGTTTGTTTATTTGTTTGTTTTCTTCTGGACTGGCCCACAATTTCAGAGGATGGCTGATTGGTCCATCTTCTATGTAGACAGCGGACTTAGTCAAGCAGAACATGGTGCAGAAATCGCCTTGTGCATGTAAGGGGCCAGTTAAAACCAAAAATGCCCAGTTGTTTTTTTGGTCCCAGACCTGCCGTACACCGTGCACGGGGAATGACTTCAAGATGCTTCACATCATGACATTGGGTAAACAACATCCCACGGCTGGTCAACAAAACCATGACAAATCTCCCTCTCTGTGGTGAAATGTCCCAATAACAGTGGGTGCTGTGGTAACACTAAAACTATGCAGCGACTAACCCGTCACAACACTGTGCTTTCCTGAGTCTGTCACATCGCCATTGCTGGTTCATGAGATGGGGGGGAAACTCATCAGGTCACATTCTGAATGTTTTTATTTGCAAATAGGATCTGTTCTGTAACCGTGCTTTGATGATAAAATGTACAAATGCAAACATCATCTTCTGATGTCTGTTATTTTCAGCACTACCAACCCCGGAGTGAGACAACACAGACACCATTCAGACAACATGCAACTCAAGGCAGTTTTGCACTAGAATGCCTCCGAGGCTGGCATGGTCCCATCGCCTTATGACTTCATAATGTCCCTAGTCAGCCTCTCAACCAGGGGGTACACCACACTGACAATACATAGGCACACTGAAGGGGGTACATGGGGAGGGGTGGGGGATGCAAATAACACATGTATGAAGCATAGACACAAAGGAGTACTTAGGGTATGAGACAAAAGGCTTTGGGGGTACACAACACAAAAACCCTTCCTTACGTGACAAAGGCAGTAGGATGAATTTGGGTGTCTGCCGTTCCTCCACGTCCGTAAAGAGAAGGCTAGGCCTCTTTGGCATCTTGGCGAGGAGGACATGGGTATGCAGGGCATGTGTTGCCTCGATGCAAGCACTGGGGTATGCTGAACATGTATTGTCTGTATGCAAGCTCTCCGGTGTCACTGCATTGCTGTTAGTCAACAGGTCTCTGTACAGGCCACATCAGGCCCCATATAGTGAAGCTTGTTGCCATGGAGGCATTTTTCACACCTCACTGCTATAGCTTCATTTACGACTTACCTAGCCTCCCCACCACAACTCACTCACTCACTGTCACGCCCTTCTACTTACCGGACCATGATGGGCCCTTCACTTTTTGTAATTTTGAATGGAAGTGAATGGGGCAAGTCAAGCTAAATCCTGATTCAATATGACATGTGCTCTGGATTTCACATATGATCACAGTGAATTTGAGAGATTTGGATTGGCTTTGTAAGACCACTCATTTTCAGCAGGGCAAAAAAATGTTATTTTAGCTTTTGTGCGAGACTAGGTGCGTCTCGCGTATTTGACGTGAACTGAGGCTGAAGGACCCTATCGTTGCACCATGGCTTAAGTGGCTGCACGTCAGACATACAACTTTGTGTAATTACATATTTTTGCACGTACAGTGCAGATCTCACGGACACACCGGTTTACCACACCTGCCAACCCACCAATTGAGAAACTGGCTAGCTTAATCACCACCCACCGGAGGTGCAGCTTACTTCTCCTGGCTTGCTAGCTTGTCATTTGCCCTCTATTTGGTGTGTGTGTGTGTGTGTGTGTGTGTGTGTGTGTGTGTGTGTGTGTGTGTGTGTGTGTGTGTGTGTGTGTGTGTGTGTGTGTGTGTGTGTGTGTGTGCTTCACCCACCTGAGGTGCAGTCTTTCCAGGCTAGCATCAGCAAGGTCATCATTGGCCCTCTGGTTGATGTCGCGCTGTGTCTCAATCTTGTGGTCGTCCGACAGCCCGTCCACCTTGTGGATGAAGACCTCGAAGTTGATCTCGGGGTTCACCCGGTACGCCCGTGACACCGTCAGGTGCAAACGCCCCAACGCCTCCACATAGTCATCCTGGAAAGGGGAAGGAGACAAGAGGCCAGGGATGTCATTGAGGAACAGATAGATCTTGGATATCATTTTGTGACATAGATAGACAGACAGACAGACAGACAGAGGATGAATGTACAGTGTGTCCTACTCTCTTAACCCATTTTGAGGGGGAAAGTTCACTCTTGCTAATTAATCTTGGAAATTGACAAAATCGACGAATACGACCACAATGTGCATTTTAGAGGTGCACCGAAATGAAAATTTGTGGCCGAAACCGAAACCGAATAATAATTAATCACTTGGGCGAATACCGAAACCAAAACCGAATATTACAATTCAGTCAAAAGTGATCAAAAGGTAGGTTTTTCAATATTTTTGAATGTTGCTGAAATCTACGGTTTACAATACATTTAGAGTAGGTCTGAAATTAGTTTAATTAATGCCCATTTTCAATTCACTTTCTATTCGGCCTCCGATTCGGCCGCTCAATTGGCTTTCGGACGAAAACCGAAAGTGTCTTTTTATGTTTTCGGACGAATATTTTCTGCGGCCGAATTTTCGGTGCACCTCTAGTGCATTTCAAGCAATCAGATAACATAACATCAGCCATGTGCTTTCAACCCATTTTGTCCTAAGCCCTTTTGGGGAAATGGTGCCCTCTGCCTATCAAATCCTAAATATCTCAGCCTCCAAAACACATACAAACATGAAATAGGTTACATTTAAAATGTAGAACATTTTGCACTAGTATAGTGTTCATTCAGCTCTAACATACCCACATCTTTAATAAAACAGCTCAAATCTCAAGAAATTGAATGCAGCATATACGTCGCTCCAGGACACAATGGGTTAAAATGCTGACATTGTTCAAACTGTAGGAACGTCACTCCCGGCTTTAATGGTAAATACGGGCATCTACCGGTCACAATGGGCTAATCAAGACTTTCCCCCTTTATACTGGGGCCATGTCATGCACATGCAGTTCTGGGGTTCTACCTTGCCAATAACAAGGCACACCAAGTTTCATTAGAATACGTGCAAGCCAGCCCCAAAGAGTCCTAAATCACAAGGAAACGACTTGGTTATTCACATGGCCCTGGGCCAGATCTGCTCCTTACTATAATCTGATGATTGGATCACAGACTGATCATTGAATTACAGACATTGCAACCCTGTCTAATGAGCAGAGGTGTTGATCCTGGGCTCAGAAAACACCCAGCCGCAAGCTATATGAATCAGCTGACTTCATCCTGCCAGCCAGCCATAAGCTGACCGTAATCAGCATTTCAGACCAGTGCCACAGAACACCACAGTTCAATAACGCTTGAGCAGTCTACAGAGTATTGAACATGGTAACCAAAACAAATCGTCTCATGAGGCTTCACTGCAAAAACATAATGTGATGAATTCTGGTCTCCTAACTTGGGCATGACTTTTTACATTTTCTCCATTGAACTCCAGTCATTCAGAAGCACCACCAAGGGGCATGGCAGTTCATAAACATGACGGCTTAAAACCTTACGACCGATAGTTTCCAAAGGAAACTCCTTATGAACCATCTCCTTCTTATCAATCACCCCTGCTATTATAGCCCAAGCTTTCAGACAACAGGAAAATGAGTATTTATGCCTGTCCTTTTCCAAGTGACCGAAACCTACTCAAGGGCCTTCACTGCTACAGTCATCTTGTCCTGAGCCAAAACAATCTCCACAGCACTTCTTTCCTAGACTTTCCATCAAGGTCAGATTTGTGAGAAAGTGGTATACACAATATGATAGATATTTGGCCATAGCATAGTCTTCATGTCCTCTTATGCACGGCCGGGAACTCTTAGAATAGTGTACAGCTGCATTGTGATTAAAATTCAAATGCGGAAACCTACAAAGCTTGGTCGCCGTTTACTCCACAGGATTTGTTGGGCAAGCAAGCCTTTCCTGCTGCGCTGACAGTCTTGCATTTGGACCTGCTGTCGCATTTCAAACTGTGACGTGAACAGGCGTCTCTCAGTAGCTCCGCTTACCAACACTGTCTGTTTCACTGTCTGCTTTTTCCTGACTCGGCTTGTAAGCAACATTTTCCCTTTCTGTTTGTTTTCCTCTCTCAACCGTCAAGAGAATTAGCATAATACTGTATCTTTGGATTAGTACAGTAGCGCACAGGCTCAGGAAAGTACATTGCCAACACAAACAGGCAATTAGTGATCAGAAAAAAAATACCTTTCCAACACAAACACAGAGCCGTTTCCAGGCCAAGTGGCTGACTGAGCTGAAGCATGTGACAAAGAAAACAGAAGTAAGTCTCCATGCTCTACGTGCAGATTACTGTCACTTTGTGTCTGTCAGATTACTGAGTCACATTTGTGTCATTTCAGCCACAATTTCTACAACTATTTTCCCTCATGTTTCAGAGTTGGTAAGATATGCAGGTAATTCCGAAAAGGATTCATTATTTAGTTCTTGATTTATACTTGAAATAAAAACAATGTTTAAATTGGTGACACACAGCATTGCCAGATCTGAATTTGAAATGCAGTTAGAAACTATATTCATTTAATGACTGCCTTAAGTTAAAAGTTAAGACGCATAAGACTGGCAGTCTCTGAAGGTCTTGTGACACCCGTGTAACCTGTTCATAAGTCACTGTCTGTTGGCAGCCAAATGGATGATATTAATTTCCTGCAGTGGGAAACGGCTTTCAATAAGACTAAGAAGTCAGGATATTAAGCACAAAGAACATTGTAATATGCTGCGGAATGTGTTGTGCTGCTGCCACCCTTCTGTGTGCGTGTGTGTGTGTGTGTGTGTGTGTGTGTGTGTGTGTGTGTGTGTGTGTGTGTGTGTGTGTGTGTGTGTGTGTGTGTGTGTGTGTGTGTGTGTGTGTGTGTGTGTGTGTGTGTGTGTTAGATTCTCCTCGGGCATGGGGTCATATCACCCATCGAGCGCCAGCATTGAGCTTTTTGTTTGTCCATTGGGGCATCAGATGGAGTGGTGCCAGGAGCCAAGGACACTGAGGTCCGCCAAATCAACAAGGACAACAAAATGGACATTGATGTCCACTCCACAGCATATCTAGCAGAAGGGTCTTCCGGTGCCACATCACAGCAACTCTGGATTGGGAGCCAGAGTTCAAATCTGCAATCTCACAGCAAGTATGTATTGCAAGTTAGAGCAAAACCCTGATACAAGAGGTAATCCCATCCAGCTCAGCCACATGGCTGGAGCTCACCAACCACTCCTGCACATCTTTACCTGAGCATTGAGGACTTTTGTGCACCTAAACAAGATATTTATAAGGGCATCTAAAGATGAAGGACTGCCCTGCTGCCCTGTGCCCCTGAGTATTGCTACCTGACCATCTATGACTAATATGAGTTCCCCCGCGCCCCTGAACATTGTGAACTCTACGTCAATGAGCAATATGACCTTTACCTGCACGTCAATGCCAAATGAGATGTTTACCTGTGTGTCGATGACGAATGTGAGCACCTCTGTCCTCGTGAAGATGTACTGCATGTCTATGATCATCAACTGTGCGTTGATGACAAATATGATCTTTACCTGTGCATCAACGACAAACTGGATCTTACCTGTGCGTCGATGACGAATATGAGCGCCCCCGTCCCTCTGAAGATCATCTCGTAGTCAAAGGTGGGGTCGAAGAAGTCCACCTGGCCGGGGAAGTCCCAGATCTGGAAGTTGACGAACGAGCTGCTGGAGATGTCGTCCTTGTAGATCTTATTGGTGCTCTCCAGGAACAGCGTCTCATTGGGAGACATCTTGTGGAACACCACCTGCGATTGGACGAGAAGAGACACATACAGACCGAAGCTGTTTCGTGACACTGGAAAATGTTGTGGAACAACACCTGCCTGGACAAGAGGAGACACAAATATATAACAGATGTGTTTGTGGTGAAGCAGACCTGCAGTAGAGCTCATCTCATACAGGAGTACTCCTACCAATTTGGCCATAGTTGGCTCTGATGCCGTCACATTTTTTGTTCAGATCTTTCAGAGATCCTGGACCTTCTAATGGGGGGCATGGTTTGTTTACATATTGTAAAGAACATTTTAACACACTCCATGAATATCATCCCAAAAGTTGTGCAACATCAGCAGACAGCATAACTGTTGGGATAATATTTGGAGTGTGTTAATTTCTTTTTTTTAACGTAAAAAAGAAAATGGCCATGATGTACAATGGGGCTGCAAGTTTGGTATTGACAAGTTAAGGGTAGAGTGAGCAATACAAGCACATGTCAAAATTGGAAGGAATACACCTTTAACGGTCTACTTCAGCAGTGTAATCACATAGAGATTACCGGTGCTGAAAAGAGTTCATGTCAAGTTTTGCTCAGTCAAAAAGACAGTTCAGCCAAAGCTGTTTCATGAGATATTTGTTGAGACCAAGCGATTTGGAGGAGACAAGAAACACGTCAATGCTGTGCAAGGGCTCTAGTGTATGTGCTGTACACTATGTAGATTGTGCACTGTAGGGCTGCACAAATATGGAAGAAATGAAAATCATGACTATTTGGATCAAAACTGAAATCAATAAAGAAGTGAATTTTGTGCTGGGCATTTAAAAATCACAAAATGAAGTCTAACCAAGAATGTACTGCTGGTTTGCAACAGATACTAAGAATATGTTTACAGTATGGAGAAGAGAGTGACATAAAATATAACACTAGTAGTATAATAAGGTCATGATCTTAGGAGAAAGGAGAGGAGAGGAGAAAGGATAAACGATCACCCTTCCCTGCCTTCCATCTGAGTGCACGGAGTTCAAATATCTGAGCCACAGACATTATTGCTAATGACCTGACAGATGATAGAGATATGGGCAACGACAGAAACCAGTATGTGCAAGCGAACATGCTGTGCCGTAAATGTAGTATGTGCTCTGTCTAGGTCAAGATCTCCCTCTTCAATGCCTACTGTACACCACTGTACTGCACACCTATGGTGCCACTACAAAAAAGGCAGCATTTGGAAACTCATGGTGGCTTAAGCCTTGTTCACACCAAGTGCGACCTACGCTAACTGAGTGACGGAAGTCATTATTTTTCTATGGAGGGTAAGCGAACTAGGCGAACAGAGCAAAATCGCCAGCGGCGAAGCGAACTGAGTGACCAGAGCGAATTTTAATGATTAAAGTCAAGCTGATATTATGGTAATGAGAGATGTATGACGCGGTTCGGCGAAAACCAATTGCAATGTTCATAACTCTGAATGTCCCAGGCTGTCAAGGCAGAGCCATTATGTGATTAGCTAAATCAAACATGTCAATGTCACATCCCGAGCGAATAAAGTGAATTCATGGCGAAACTCCGTTACCAGGCAGCATAGGTCGCCCTTGGTCTGGACGCAGCATTACAATGACAGCATGAGGCTGCTTAGAATTACAAGAAGGTCTAGTGCAAGTCAAATGTTTGTCTGTGCTTGGGTACCTACTTGTGCAGCTGTGTTGCGTAATCTAATGTGTCAAATTCAGATTTAGGTGCAAGGTAGGAATCACAAAACAACTAAATGGTCGTTTTGGATGGACGTGGCTTTGCGAGACTGTTCTCTAACAACTTAAAGAATCACTGGCAAACATGCCTGTATGTGAGACAATGAATGAGAGCTATGCAATCTGATTTTTCGTTTTTATGTTTGTTTGTTTGTTTTTTGCTGTGATGTTTTTATGTGATGGATCCCCCTGGGTCTGGAATGAAAAATTGAATTGAATGTATTATATAAGGGATGAACAACATAAAAGTGAATTGTAATAATCATGTAAAAGGCAATAACATGAAGCTTAGGTGCGCCTACAGATTTTTGTCCAGAAACATCAGCCCGTCAACATGTTCTGGCTTCAAGAACATCCTATGGCAGTGTTTCCCACAGAAATTTTGGAAACTATGGGGGCAGCCGGGGTTTATTTTGTCCGTGGGGGGGGGTCTTCTCACGCGGGCCTTTTTTTGGGGGGGGGGGGGTTGTATTCTTGCAGCGTAAATGCAAAACGGCAAAACAATGACTACAGTATGACATTGGCGCATGGAGAAACTGTAGGCCTGGGCCTATATTCAGCCATTTATATTTTGAGAAATAAGGCTACATAAGATTTTACCCATGACTTGTATAATAGTAGTACATTGTCATTGTCAAAAAATGCAGTACAGTGAATAATTTCTGTTTACAACACAGCTTCATTCGTCCCTCATGTAGGGGTCTGGGAAACAATAAAAAAATAAAATAGGAGCACAGATAAGAATTTAAGAGCACTGTGAAATTGTTAACGCATAGACAAAAAGGGTCTTAGAGGGTAGGCTATGCCTTTTCCCCCACACATATCTGTAGGCGTACACATTCTACATGAGGGGTGCTGGTCACAGGGCCAGTTTTTTTTCCAAATTCCTCCCATTAAAAGGGCTGAACAACATATTACACATTTATGTCTATATTCACATTCATTACACATTAATTTCTATATGCAGCCCGATGTCTCCTCTGCTGTGTCAATGAAGGTCTGTCACCAAACTCATTACAACTGTAAAACAAAGCCTAGGGAGTGTTAGTAAACTCATCCCAACTGTCCCTTCTCTGAAGGTTTTTTATATTGCTCCCAAACCCAAGTTAACTACAACAACTTGACTAGGCTTTTGATCCCTGTCTTTCAAGCACTTGTGGTTCTCTCTATAGCAGGGGTGCCCAACCTTTTTTTAACCAAGATCTACTTTTGAAGTTGATGGTCTGCCGTGATCTACAAAGTCAAATTTAAGGATGTCAGTATGAAAATTGAAGACCACCATTTATTAATCACCATTATTATGAACAAAATGTTTTTAGTAGGCTACTATGGCCGTATCTTTTCAGTGTGTTTTTAAAGTGTGTTGAATAGCCTATCTTTACAAAGCAATGCAGCACTGATGGTATGTAGAGATAATTTCAGTCATACACAGTCATAAACAACTGAAACAATTTCAAAATGATGAACATTTGGTATATAAAAGGCACATAGGCCCTATTTCTAAAATATGATGAAGCATTATCATGCCTTCAGTGGTATAGGCTACAAATTAAAAAGGGCTCAGAAATTCACCATTTGTTATGGGTAAATAGTAGGCTACTATGAGAGATAGAGATAGAGATAGAGATAGAGAGAGAGAGAGCAATGAGAGAACTCATTGGATTGGTTAACACCCCTGTTAAGAGTGACTTCTTCTATGAAGGTTTTTTTTCAGCTCTCTGGGACAGTAGCACAGCAAAGGCTTTCTATTGTGAGTTTGGCCAATCGTTTTGTCCACAACTGAAGCAAGAGACAGCACAAATTGAAGTGAATTCCATACATGTAAACAACTAACATTTCCCTTACACGCGGCACGCGATGTAAACGCAGTTAGCGATGATGCATGCGACTAGCGATTTGGGCGAAGATCCTCGCATATCGGCGTGTCATAACGCATCGTTGCGCACATGTTCTGTTACTCACCCGACGTTACACGTGTGCACACATGAATCAACTGTAATACCCTTACGGTCACTTCCTAATGCTTTCCCCTCATTCTGTGTTACCGTGGGACTACTTATCTAATCAATACAGAGTCTAGGATGTATTTACTCCAGGAGGAAAATGCGAAGGAAATTCGAAATCGTAATTCAAATCGTTTTTAACAAAAACGGATATCGTTTAAAAAAAAAAAAAAAATTTTTTTTTTTTTTTTTTTTTTTTTTTTTACATTTTCGTAAACTATGGCGGCCAAATTTAAACTATGGCGGGCCGCCATAGTTTCCTCAATGTATGGGAAACACTGTATGGTCACTATAGTTTTCTCTGTGCGATCACGATTAAATCAGAGTCAGTCCGGCGGCGGCGCACGTAGGTTGCAGCAGCCCCTTGCTTTCCCAACTTTCAGTGTTTATTTGTGTTAAAATGTGTCTTTCGGAATGTCTATCGTCGGAAAATATGTCGGAACGCACGTACAGTCGGCAACAGCTGTTGCAGATAAGAATGGACAACTTAAGCAATGTATTGGATGTACCAATGAAGACCCTGGAAGAACTAGGAATTCTCCGGCGGCATAGGACTACATCGGACCCGTCTGCCTCGTTATGCCGACGCCGAAGAATTAGGAAAAGGGGCAAACGAGGTGGCGTCGAGACACGGCTTGCAGCCAACCCAACTCGTCCAGCAATACCATCAATTCTCTTGGCAAACGTCAGATCTCTGGACAATAAGATGGATGACATACGGCTACTAAGATCAGCGAACAAAACCGTGAGGAACTGCTGCGTTACGGTGTTCACCGAATCATGGCTGAACGACGGCATACCCGAGTCGGCTTTACATCTGGAACAACTAACGTGCCACCGAGCGGACAGAGCCCTTGCAGAGAAAAAACGAGGAGGAGGAATATGTGTCTACACACATGATGCTTGGTGCAATAATGCTACGGTAGTACAGAGGCACTGCTCTCCACGAGTGGAGTTCATGATTATCAAGTGCCGACCCTTCTATCTACCCAGAGAAATATCCGCTATCCTATTAGTCGCCGTCTACCTCCCACCCAGCAACAACAATGGCGTCATAAGCGAGGCACTGAACGAGCTGCATCGGGGCATCAGTGAACAACAAGATGCACACCCAGATGCCTTCACAGTGGTACTAGGAGATTTCAACCACGGAAATCTCAAAACAGTACTTCCAAAATTTCATCAACATGTCAACTTCCCAACAAGAGGACAAAACACCCTGGACCTCGTTTACACAAATCAGAAGAGAGCATACAAGGCAAAGCCCATCCCCCACATTGGATCATCAGACCACACGACAATTCTGCTACTGCCAGCTTACAGACAAAAGGCAAAACTCACCAAACCAGTTCAGAAGGAGGTGAGAAAATGGCCTGAGGGAGCTATCTCACGACTTCAGGACTGCTTTGAAACCACAGACTGGGACATTTTCAAAACAACTGCCACCCACAGCAATCACATTGACATTGAGGAGTACACAGACACTGTGACCTCCTACATCACAAAATGCATCGATGATGTTACAGAAATAAAACACATCACTACCAGGGCCCAACCAGAAGCCATGGTTCACAGGAGACGTTCACCGACTGCTGAGGGCCAGAGACAAAGCCTTCAGAGCAGGAGACGTAGCTGGCCTAAAGACAGCAAGGGCTAACCTGTCCCAGGGCATCAGGAAAGCAAAAAAGGAATACTCAGACAAAATAACAACACACTTCAAAGACAGCAGAGATGCACAGAGCCTGTGGCAGGGCATACAGGCCATCACAGACTATAAGCCTGCACCACGAAGCTGTGACAACAACACCTCTCTGCTAAACGACCTGAACAGTTTCTTTGCCCGCTTTGAAGCACAAAATGACACTCACCCACAGAAAACTCCCCCTCCCCCCATGATCAACCCCTTTACCTGTCCTCTGCCAGTGTTAAGAGGACACTGGCCACCATCAACCCACGCAAAGCAGCTGGCCCAGACAACATACCAGGCCGAGTGTTGAAGGATTGTGCAGAAGAGCTGAAGGATGTCTTCACAGACATCTTTAACATCTCTCTGGAGCAAGCAGTCATCCCATCACTTTTCAAAGCTGCTACCATCATACCTGTGCCGAAGAAATCATCACCATCATGCTTCAATGACTACCGTCCTGTAGCACTGACGCCCATAATCATGAAGTGCTTTGAACGGCTAGTCCTGTCACACATCAAAGCCACCCTACCCCCCACCCTAGACCCCTACCAGTTCGCATACCGAGCCAAGCGATCCACGGAGGATGCAATTTGCTCTGCCCTCCATCCAGCCCTCACCCACTTGGACAATAAAGACTCATATGTGAGAATGCTGTTCATTGACTTCAGTTCAGCATTCAATACCATAATACCACAACAACTCATCAGAAAACTGGACAAACTAGGTTTCAGCACCTCCCTCTGCAACTGGCTGCTGGACTTCCTGATGCAAAGACCACAAGCAGTACGGGTAGGGAACAACACCTCGAGCACCCTGACCCTGAGCACGGGGGCTCCGCAAGGTTGTGTTCTCAGCCCCCTGCTGTTCACGCTGCTGACACACGACTGCACAACGACCCACAGCACTAACCATCTAGTGAAGTTTGCGGATGATACAACACTGGTGGGCCTCATCACCAAGGGCGATGAGACTCACTACAGAGAAGAAGTAGACCTGCTGGCCAGATGGTGCAAAGACAACAACCTCCTGCTGAATGTCAACAAGACCAAGGAGATTGTTGTCAACTTCCAAAGGGTCCAAAAACAACTGCCACCACTGACCATCGACGGCGATGCTGTGGAGAGAGTGAGCAGCACCAAGTTCCTTGGAGTGCACATCAGCGACGACCTCTCTTGGACCACCAACACTACATCACTGGCGAAGAAGGCCCATCAGCGTCTCTACTTCCTGCGCAAACTAAAGAAGGCAAGTGCTACACCCTCCATCATGACAACATTCTACAGAGGAACCATAGAGAGCGTCGTGTCCAACTGCATCACAGTGTGGGGAGGAAGCTGCACGGAGAAAAACAGGAAGACACTCCAGCGTGTTGTGAACACAGCGAAGAAGATCATTGGAGTACCACTCCCCTCCCTGCAGGACATTTACACCACACGCCTCACCCGGAAAGCACTGATGATCATCAAAGACGCAAGCCACCCTGCACACAAACTGTTCAGCCTCCTGCCCTCTGGAAAGAGGTACAGGCGCCTCCGTTCCCGTACCACCCGGCTGGCGAGCAGCACAATGCACCAAGCGATCAAGATGCTGAACACTCAACCCACTCTCCCTCCACTGTCAGCCTCTAGCCAGCAAGGCCACTGACAACCCCCCCCCTCCCCCCACTGTCAGCCTCTAGCCAGCAAGGCCACTGACAACCCTCCAGCCCCCATCCCCCACCACCATATCTGCGACTGAACATTCCACCTGCACTACTATACTTGTGACTGAACTTTCAACCTGCACTAACTCAAAACATGCACACACACACACACACACACACACACACACACACACACACACACACACACACACACCACACACACACACACACACACACACACACACACACACACACACACACACACACACACACACACACACACACACACACACAAGCACACTGCACTTTCTGCACTAAACCCAAACATACACACACTGACACACACACACACACACACACACACACACAGACACACGAACACACACACAAGACGCACACCGCACCTTCTACCTGCACTAAACACATACAAACACACACACACACACACACACTGCTGCTGGTGTACTTGACAGACCTTTTTATATTTATTTTCTTCAAAATGCTACTATTACCATGTCAGAACGCTATAAAGGACTCTTTTTAGGAAAAGCACAAAAACACAACAAATACCTCTTAATGTATGTCCTCTACAAGTCTTCTGTTGTCCAGTCTTGCACTTTAAATGTCTGTATGAGCACTGTCTATGTCCATACTGTCTTAAGTCCATGTATAAGTACTGTCTATGTCTATACTGTCTATGTCCTTACCTTAATTAGTCTATGTCTGTATGGGAAAGCAAGAAATGTAATTTCAAATTCTTTGTATGACCAGTGCATGTAAAGAAATTGACAATAAAACCTACTTGACTTGACTTGACTTGAAATCCTGATTTTAATTGTTTTAATCATTGCAGCAAAAATCATGATTTTCTTTTTTTAAGTATGTTTTTTGGGCTTTTTGTGCCTTTATTATGACAGGACAGTGTGAGAGGAGACAGGAAACGAATAGAGAGAGATATGGGGTAGGGCTGGGAAATGACCCCGTCCGGACTCGAACCGGGGTCCCCATGGGCATGCAAGCCCAAATGTGGGGGGCTTAGCGCGCTGCGCCACAGCGCCCCCCCCAAAAATCATGATTTTCGATTGGGTTAAATAAATTGTGTAGCCCTAGTGTACTGACAATCACCGCCTTGGTCAGTACGACAACATGGAAACATTACATTTTACTTCAGATTCTCTTATCCAATGCAACGCAGTTTATACTTAAGGTACCTAACAGAGTACCTGGTCACTGGAAGACTACATGTCTTGCTTAAGCACACTTTGAGCCATGGATGAGGTCTATTGGTTATATAGTACTTCCTAAATCCCCATTGTTCCTACTGACATGGGACGGGATTCGAACCTGTTATCTTGAGATATCAACTCCCTCAGCCAAGGGAATGGTTCAAATCTCGAGGAAAAGGTTTCACCAAGTCCATTACAGCTTGGTTAAACAGTCAATAGGCAGTGGTATAAAGAAACCGAAGTCAAATCACATTCACAAGCTTTTGGAGATAAGGGCTTACTAGACATTTTTTCTTCTTCCTTTTGAATTTTTTCCCCCCCTCTCTTCTTTTCCAGGAAAACCTTTCGCCCAGTTATGAAACCAACCCCCTTGGTGAACAAACTCGCAATTTCAAGTGTACACTCACTGCCTTGTACACTGACTGATACATATTTTATAAAGCACTTTATTGTCATTTGTACCACACAAGTAGATGTGTGCAAAAGCCAGATGTGTATACGGTATTGTCTGATCAATTATTCATCTGATCTGCTCTACTGTGCGAGGACAAGAATAAAAAATATTATAATATAAAATAAAGATCCACTCCCATTGCCATCACCACACCTTATCTCTGACAAGTGACTCCTGTGATTGAATCACCACCCACTTAGGTGGGCTTGTCCTGACAAACAGCTTACCTGAGTGACAATCATGTGATGCAGGTCAGCAGAAGATACCATTCTGATTGTTGTTTGTTTGACCTGCTGATAGATCTACCGATATCTTCAATGTCTGCCACATGGGAAACAATGGACATCTATACATCTGTTTTCTTTTAAATAATCTAAGTACTACCTACCTTAGCATTTTTGGTGGGGAATAACTGGGAAATTTGTCATAAAGCAGTATGGTGTGGTGGATTCAGTTCCTACTGTAAGTTACATGAAGAAGAGCCTCGTCACGTGCCTTATTCGTGTCGGATGAGTGCCACTACCGTTGAAGAAGGGAATGACTTATGGGAATCATTTATGCAGATAGAAGTTAGCTAATAATTAAGCCACCTTGCTGCCATCAAGAATGCACATCACCACGCATTGTTTTCATTTCACAACTCTGTAACTCTGGCAGCTCAGCAATGATGTTGACACCCAGGGTTTCGGTTTGGGCAAGGCGAAGTGTGAGTGACAGCAAGCTAGCATAGAACTACCGTATTTTGCAGGCGTGACTTAGCTGGCTAACCAGGTAGTAAATTATCAGCTTTCATAACACTGTTTACCATACGACAGCTAGCTGTGCATGCCATAGTAAGTACGAGCTGTTTCTTGCTTCTCAAACAGTGTAACCGTTAAGAAACCGCTATGTTTTACAGATACAATCGCCCAAGCAAGCATATACACTGCACACAGATGAGCGGCAGGATTCAGTGCTAACTTTGCTAGTGGTTCCCTTCAGCTAGCTGCTAGTGTGTTACCTTTTGGATCGATGACTTGCCACTCCTTCGCAGTCCCATGAGCAGTATCCTCGGTTTACTGTCAGAGGGTGCCGGGCTGTCCTCGATGTCGGCCTCTTCTTCTCCATAACCAAAATCTTTGGGGAACGAATCCGCCACCCCATAGCTATCGGCCAGTGGTTCTTCTACATACTGTATCGACATTTTGACCCGACGTCGCTCTGCTCCCCAGCCAGTCCCCCCCTCCCCGTTCACATATATTGCGGGCTTGTTATACAAAGATGTCTTACCCCTTACCTGTGCCCATCCAATAGGTTTAGTAGGTAAGTATGAGTAAGGTCTACAATAATATCTAAAGGGGGAGAGAAAAGCGATTCCCCGTCTCCTTTAAATCTTCAAGTCCCCAATGTTTCCTCTCCTGACACGAAAGCTCGCTCATGCCCCGCCTCCTAATACTATTGGCGATGCGATGGTCTATCTGGAAGATGATTGGCTATGGAAGATGCCATTTACTCTGTGGACTTGTTAGGTGGGTCATCAAGTCATGTGTTTTTCAGTCACCTGACTTGTCCACTGGGCTGGTGTGCAGTAGAGGATGACATTTTTCGGGAATTCCCGTGGGACACGTGATTCCTGCGGGATACACGTGAAACAGGAGTCAAACATTTATCCATCTCGTGATTGGGACAGGACAGGAATAATATTCCACGGGAGTGGGCAGGAGCGGGAAGGGTTAAATAGGATGATTATTGTTCTGAATGTCGGCTATTTCAAACCTTTCATTCGCATTTTCGCCCCTTTAGTGCATGATTGCGAGAGCTGCGCATTTTCCCTGACTCCTGCGGGAGGTCCTCGCATAGCCTACACTGCCTGTCCGACAATATCAATGCGTGAATGGGAATGCGCTATAAAAACAGTCCTCAATGTTATTTGAATGTTGAATTCCATGTTGGCAATAATTGAGGAACTTCTGTCCCCGTGGCAAACAGACCAGAGAAAGAACAATAGAGTCGCATGGCATCAGTCAAAGCGCGCACGATTGATACAGTATAATCTCATCCTTCTTTGTCGGAGTTGATTTTTGTGTGCTGTGCTAAAACTTCTACAGCTTTTCAAAAAAGGACGCCTGGTTAAAACGTTCAAAGAAAGGCAGGCAGGAGTTCGCATTGTTGACATGAATCCTCTTGAATCTGATAGTGAAATAGCCACTTGTAGAACTACTGGGTTTGCATGCTCGTAAGACGTTGCTGTTATGGCATTTCCCAATCAACTCCGCAATAACAGGAAATTTAACTGAGGCTAATTTAGCACAGAATGCAATCGTAATCAAAGTAGACAATATGTAGTTCTAGTATGAGGAGGATTCAGAAGTAGTGTTCAGTGCGCGTCTGCTGTGAGTGTCAAAAAGCGCAGCCAACAAAGTTAGGGAAGTTCTCTGCTCCGCCTCCCTGATTTATTAGAACTGCACGCCGTTTCACCCCATGTGTTTTAAGTCAAACGCTGTCATGAAACCGTATGATTAGCTTATAGTATGTTTAGATTTAGTCAGGCTACTAGTTCAGTAGCCTAACCAGTAACCAGCATCATGAAGTTGACCTAGGTAAACTCATGCTTACCAAACTAGTAGCATGACTAGTCTTAACTAATCCAACTGGTTTCATTACAATAGCCTACTATTAATTGTAGCATATGATTTCCTCCCCGTTTTTTTGTTGCACAGAGAAATGGCATATAGGCCTACTGTAGGCTATTGATTAGTGCATGAAGATGTAGGTGCCTCCCCCTCCTGTAGTATAATAATAATAATAATAATAATAATAATAATAATAATAATAATAATAATAATAATAATAATAACAATAATAATAATAATAATAATAATAATAATAATAATAATAATAGGGCCTAATAATAAACATGGGGAAAAAAACATTTTTTTCTATTAGGCTACCCAGGGTTTCTCCAGACCCCCATTAGCTTGTGTATAATTGTTTTGGCTATTATTATGGCTACAACTGCTTACTAGGAGGCAAATATGCATACAAAAAAAAATACAGGAGTGGGACAGGAGTGGGAGTACTTTTGAGCAGGAGCGGGCAGGATTGGGAGTCTTAAACACTTAGGGTTTTCATTTGCCTTAAGACATGTAAAAGTTTTTATCTTTTAGCTGACATGTTTCGACACAACAACATCAGCTGTTTTTAAAGCACATCACTCATCAACATCACAGTGACCCTCTGATGAAGACGGAAGTAACACCGTCGAAACATGTCAGGTAAAAGATAAAAACTTTTACATGTCTTAAGGCAAAAGAAACCACTAAGTGTTTAAGTTAAACAGTTAGACATAATGAACTTAATTCATAGGATTGGGAGTCGTTCCACACAGAACAGGACAGGACAGGATTTATTTTTTTTACTCTGGACCAGGATTGGGCAGGACAGGATTTTTTTTCTGGGAGCGGGACAGGACAGGAGTGAAAATCCACTCCCGTGTCATGCTCTAGTGTGCAGAGCATGGACTTGTTGTGTGTAACGACCTTTCACCTGGAGAAAGGTTTTTTTTAAAAACACATTTCGACGGGGAATTGTCTACACAGGACATAGTGTGAAATGTGCACAGTGATATTAAATAAACACAACAGTACATGCATTACTGACGTTATAGGCCTATTAAAAAGTCATTTTCAGTGAGAGTCATTCAATACAACATCACAAGGGTCATAATCGCACAATAGTCACTTACTAATGTAGCTCTCTATTTCTCCCTCTTGACAGATTCAGTTGTTCCCTTTCCTTAAGACATCCTAACTTGCGGTTAATAGTTTGAACACCAGATGGCGCCCAATACCATCTTAACAACGTGCTTAACATCTTACCATTTTTTTTCTCAGTGCTGCTGAGTTCACCTATGGTCAGGTACAATGGGCCTATCCATCTTCACATCTCCATGGACACAAAGATTCTGGATGAGGGGATTGAAAAGAAGGGAGGACCAGGCCCAGCGTGTGTGATGTGCTTGCAGCATCCAGCTTCCTAATGCAAGCCTCTTACATAACTGGTAGGCCAACATGCATACACACACACTGCTCATCACATGTTTATTTGTTGCGGTATGTGACACATTTGTTTTACTGTATATCTACTACATCTACTACATCATCTACTATATCACAGTAGCGTGTGCATGTTGCATGCGTGAAGTGTAATTAGAAAAATACACAAAATAACTAGGCCTATTTGGCACTAGGCAATATTCCACATGGTATCTACATTTGTTATTTCATACACATCTGTATTTTCTCTGTCAGTGTCATAAAGAACATGGTCAACCTTAGGCACTGCTTACTTCTTTTTGGTTTTCTTGTCTGATGCCATGAGAAGTTTATAATCAATGTGTTATCAATGTTATGTACTAGCTGCTGTGATTCTTTCATTCTGCTTCTAAGCCTGGAGCACAAAATATCACACTGACAAATCATTTTCAAAAATGTTTTTATATTTTATTTTATTTTCATTTTTTTACAAAGCACACAAACCCAAAATATCATGTCCCACTGTACACAGTCAAATCTAAAGTATTTACAAATAACCACACTAAGACAATTGGTTCAGCAAAGATGCAGTGTATATTTATATGCTTTAAAATGTATTAGTAATAATAATAAATCACATTGAACCAGGTGCCTTAAAGTAACAATGTACTTGTAGTTTTCCTCTTCAGTTGTCCTGTACTTGGAAGACAAACTGTCATTCAAGAGAAATGGCATGCTCCTCTTTATTGCAATGGTACTCCATAGAAGTACTCCACAACAACAACAACAAAATACTCAGTGATCCTTTAAGTGAGGATTTAAGACGGTCCTTTGTTTTAGTGATATTTTATACCACCCTCCTGATAGTTACTTCTAACCAAAACCCTGTAATATTACTTTCTTCACACCACAGCACTGAAAGTCTCTGTAGGAGTTTCAGTCTAGTTCAGCTGCCATTTTTCCCAGTGCTGTGTTTTTAATCCTTTAACCATCAAAAACTGTCTCTAAAACTACTGTTAAAAGCTGTAAAAGCATGAAGAATCTGTACATATTGTATTGTTATGCTGCCCAAAAAAAACCAGAGAGGTGAACTGCACGACCAATTCCCATGTCTAATGTCTGGTCATGTCATGGGTTCTCCCAGTGAATATTATGTTTCAGGGAATGTACAGAAGAGGTGGAGTTCGGTGAGCAGTGATGTATTTTAAAAAAGCTTCAGATTGTCAGTACCCATGTTCCACATTTGTTTTCTTGAGTCCTTGTAGTGAAATCTGTCTGGGTTTCTGCACCGACCTCTGGATAGTTGGGCTGTACCCTGCTGCCCCTGTACCCCTGGTGTTGGTGCTTCACTCTTGAACAACCCTGTGTACTAAAAAAGCCTCCGACAAGTAGACTACTGGCTCCGGTGAACCCTCATTTTCTTTATTGGGTCCTCCAAATGAATATATGACTATTTTAGAATAGTGGTGAGCTGCAGACATGTCAATACCAGGTTCAGAAAATTAAACCCTACCACAAATTTGATCACATACTGCCCAGAACCAGCTGATCATTAATGAAAGACAGGTCCACCAGGTGACATAACCTGTGTTTGAAGGAAACTGTACCAGGATTATTTACTTCTGAATTGGATATTTGGCACCTTTGGTGGTGAGAGGTAGGGCACCTGTTGCCCAGGTTTTGAGTGGCCCTCATATCTATTGTGCACCTGTGGCTTTTGAACCACCATGGTACAGTCCTCCTGTCGTGCACTGGTGGTGAGAGGAAGGTCTCCTTGACCTCGTATCTTATGCACTAGCAGTGGAGGTGGGCCACCTTGCATTGGACTCTTAGACACCAGAAGTAGGACGTGAGCCACTTTTGCCCATTTTTTTGCCCACTTTTGCCTTTTTGACATTTCAAGACTCCATTTTCTGTACAGTAAAGGTGATGCACTCCACCTGTCCCTTAGTAGTCTGTGTTCCTCATACTGTATCAGAGTTTTTTACACTGGAGGTGGGAGACAGGACACCTCTCAATATGTTTTGTCTCCTAGCGGTGGAGGAAGGCCAGTTGTGCCCTTGTGTGTGTGATTCCTCATACATGAATACTGTTTCTGGACTTGTGCGTGAGAGGAGAGTGTGGGGCAACTTTGCACAGCGAAGCTGTAGTCCTCATATCTTTTGTACACTAGTGCTGGTGAGACGTAGGCCTCCCGTCATCCGGTAAATAGCAAGCCTCATATCTTTTGTCCCTTAGCAGTGGAGGTAGGCACCTTGTGCCCCTGTGAGTGAGCCCTCCCGAGTGAATACTGTCTCTGAACTCTTGACTTGAATGTAAAACCTTTTACACCTCTCATCTGCCCATGTCCTTTGTTCTGTACACTTCACGGTAGTCCTCATAATCTGTATGGAGAGTGCCATATGTTTTTGTACATGATACAAATCTTTTGTGCATGAGGCTCTCCTCAGGCGGTCGGCCCTCATGTCTGATAGTCGGTCCTCATATCTGCAGGTCCGTGGGGGCGTTTCGACGGCTGCTGGAGCTGCTGGCTACAGAGGTGCGTCGCGGGGACATGGGCATGGGGCTGGCCCTGGACTCGGAGCTGCTCTCCTCGATGGAGTCTGGTGTGCATGGCCTGCTTTGCCTTTTAGACCTGGAGCCCGCTCTGCCCCGCACTGATGCGTACACCACACCGCTACCCCCACTACTGCTGCCGCCACCGCCACCAGCACCGCCCACCCCAACCGACGCCCGGCCTTTAGGCACGCTCCCAAACGAGTCCCCCTCTGAGGTGTTGCCCTCGACGACCGTGGAACAGTGCCAGGGCGCCGTCACCTTCCATGGCTTCTTGATGGCGCTGACGGGCAGTGTGGGGCAGGAGGAATGGGAGGAGTCACGTGGGAGACGCGGGGACTCCGGGCTCTCCCTTTCCCTCTCCCTCTCTCTCTCCCTCTCCCTCTCCCTCTCCCTCTCCTTCTCTCTCTCCCTCTCCTTCTCCTCATCATGTGGGGGGAGGTGTGCCTGGTCCTCCCCGTCGTCTGGCTTGGGTGGCGTAACAGAGTTGCTGGGCCCTGAGCGAGTCTCGCTGCTGGTGTTGTTGGAGTTGCTGTTGTACTCCGTGGGGCTATGTGCCGACTCCTTAGGGGCGTCGGGGAGGGCGCTCTTGAGGTTGCCTCCCGTGGCGTCTGCCCCCCCTCCACCCTTCACGGGGATGAAGGCGGACTGGGAGGTGATGATGGAGGGGTAGGGGGGCGAGGCGTCGACGGCCGGGGGTTTCTCCATCAGCAGGTTGTAGCCACCGGGTGCAGAGGGCAGAGTGGACTTCCTCCCCACAGCCATGGCCACCTGAGGCACCACCGAGTCCTTCTTGTAACTGGTATGGAGCACATAAACACACACACAAACACACACACATACACACACACGTTACATAGGAGTTCAACATGGCACCTCTGTGTCCTTCTTGTACAAACCCCAACTCCGATGAAGTTGGGACGTTTGGTAAACAGTGAATAAAATTACAATGCTATCATTTTCAAAACATTCAATCTATTCATTAGATGGAGAATAGTGAAAAGACAACATATTAAGTGTTAAAACCGAGAAAAAAGATTGTTTTGGGGGACATATGTACTCATTTCTATTTTGATAAATCCAACACGTCTCAAAAGAGTTGGGACGGGGACAATAAATGGCAGCAAATGTCGAGGAAGACTAAAAACAAAACAAAAGACAACACTTAACAGTTAAATACATTAACCGATGAGATGATTTTATATAGAAAACAGTGTTAATTCCTATCTTGGACATGATTTCACCAGCTTAAATGGTGGGTGTATTCCTTGTCATGTTTTGCAATGTTTTCCTTTCTGTAGTGCTTATAGTGTGACAGGTCTTGACCAAAAACCCACCATTTTATCACCTGCTGGTCCTTATGATGGAGTTAAAACTGTTAAAACATAGTAGAGAATGCAATTTGACCTTACTATGTGGCAGTAATCAAAGATCTCCCTTCAAAATATAATGCATGACTGGCTTTTCATGCTGTTTAAAACCCATTTATACCATTCAGCACTGTATTTAACTCTACAGATGAGTGAGAACATCTTAACCAATGCACTACTGCACCCGCATGCCATCATGGAGGCTGACTTTTGAAGCTAGCACTAACACAAGTTGGATGGTCTATTTTCACTGTAGCACAGGATGTGCAATGCTCTATTATTGTCAAAAAGAATGGACTTCTACAACTTCTGCTGACTTCTGTAAGCAAAGGACAGTTTCCCATGTCTTCTGGGTCTATTTCAAGTGAGCTCAGGTGCTTAGGAGAATGTTACACCCCTGTATCATTTACATGCATTAAGCATTCTTAATATGGCCAATTTTCAATATCTCTAATTCCTGGAGTGCTAGAGTGAGACTACAGCCAATATATATTTCATGATGTCATGAACCTATACAATGATTTTATTAACAAAAATATGTCTTATATACACTCAATCGTGCTAAATCAAATAGAATTCAAAAATGTATGTAATAACTATGGTAATTATTCCCTTTGCATCTTTAATTCTGAGTGACTCAGCCTCTCTGTGATGATCTTATACCTGGACACCTATATTGTCCGTCAGTACAATTCATTTTGAAATGTTCTTCTTTGTTGTTTTATCTTATTTGGATGTTTACTAAATTTCACTGATCACCGTCCCAACTCTTTTGAGACGTGTTGGATTTATCAAATTAGAAATGAGTACATATGTCCACCAAAACAATATTTTTTCTCGGTTTTAACACTTAATATGTTGTCTTTTCACTTTTCTCCATCTAATGAATAGATTGAATGTTTTGAAAATGATAGCATTTTGATTTTATTCACTGTTTACCAAACGTCCCAACTTCATCGGAGTTGGGGTTTGTACCTGGTTAGGAGTACTCTCACACACACATACATACATGCATGCACACACACACACGCACGCACACACACCATACCTGTCAACTTTGAGCTTCAAAAAATTGGATAATGCCCAGATTTAACCCAAAAAAGGGGAAATCTTCAACAGGCCAAATACACTGGCTTTTCACACTGACAGTCCGCATGCACTGCAAGTCCTGTTCAGAATTCCCCCACAGTCCATGTTTTAAAAGGAGCCTGTATAGCTGAAAATGAATGAAATATCAGTTTCTCTTTGTTGTTTTTCTTGCTCAAATTGAATTGTAAGCAACCGCTGTGTAGCAGAACATAGCTTCTTTCTTTGACATCTTTGTCTGGGGCTGATGCAAAACTTTGTGCTGGTGCACATTGATAATGTGAAAAATCAGTATATTTTCGGGAAAATACAAAACAGGAAGACAGCGGAAAATAAGGGAGTTTCCTGGGACAAATGGGAGCGTTGACAGGTATTACTCACACATAACTGGTACACACACACAGACACACACACACACACAGGAATTACACATGGCATCAGGGTACTTGGCAACTTTGTTCACATATGGTATACGGTCTACATGGAGCTGTATTATGAGATCTATTATCTTGAAAACGGAGACTTCCAAATTAAATCAATAAATGAATCAATCAAACAATCATTCAATATAAAGCTACTATTTACCTGGTGGGGTAATAGCTGTCATCTACATCATCCCGGAGGTGTGGGTAAATATCCAATATTCCCTTCTTGAGTGCCTTGAGTTGAGAAGTAGTGGAGAGAAACACTGTTAATCCAAAACCTTTATTAATCCAAACGAAGAAATCTAACATGTCACTCAACAGTGTGTGCGTGCGTGTGTGTGTGTGTGTGTGTGTGTGTGTGTGTGTGTGTGTGTGTGTGTGTGTTGTATAAAGTAAAGTAGAAGCACTGTTATGGATGTAATTACAACACAAGTATTGTCTGTCTGTCTGTCTGTCTGTGTCTCTGTGCGAGCGCGTGTGCGAGCGCGTGTGCGTGTGCGTGTTTTGACCCCTCCTAACCTTGTATCCGAGGTGCATGATCTCCAGTATGTTGAGGAAGAGGGAGATGAAGGCGATGCACTGCATGAAGACCATGAAGACGCTCTTCTCGGTGGGCCGGGACACGAAGCAGTCCACGGCGTTGGGGCAGGGCTCGCGCTCACACTTGAAGAGCGGCTCCAGCTGGAAGCCGTAGAGCACGTACTGGCCGGTCATGAAGCCCACCTCCACAGCCGAGCGCATCAGGATGTGGGCCACGTAGGTGCGGAGCAGCGAGCCGCGCAGCGGGGCCTTGTTCAGCTTGCTCTGGTCCAGCTGACGCATCTCCCGCTCGATACGCCGACGCACCTCCGCCTGCGGGTGGAACACAGTTGGAGTTAAGAGTTAAGTTCATCAGAGTCAGAGAGGTAATCATTTTCTCTAGAATGGGTTTCATACCCAGTAGTGTTAATTCAAGGGTTAATTCAACACTTTAAGAGTACTCTGGGACCAATTTTACTCTAGATTAGAAGATGATACATGAACTCTGTAAGTGTAAACCCTGCAAAAGTTACAGTGTAGCTTGTTCTATGGGTTTAGAGCCAGTGACGATCCTACACTGATTTACTCACCAGGCGAGACCCCTCTAGTGTTGTTTTGAGTGATGCAATCAAGAAGTTGACCTCTATTAATATTGTAACTTCATTACTTTCTTCACTGGAGAGAAGACACCGAAGCAGCACACATGCAAGTGCTGCTCTGGGTGTCTTCTCTCCAGTTAACCCCTTTGCACAGAGCCTATGGTTTATAACCTTATTATCACCACAATTGTAATTTCTATGTCAGTCTGTTACTTAAGGCTCTCGGTAATATCATAGCAATGTTTTTATGATGTAGTTGACAATTTTCAGCAAATAGTGAATAGGCCCGCCCGCGACTCCATCTGCACTAAGAGGCTACAATTTCCTGTCTGTCTCCCATCGATGCACCAGATGACAAAACAGAAGTGCGTGGCATTACCCTATGATGTTCATTTTTTTCTTTTTTGTACATTTTTCGGCTTTTTATAAAGACCTTTATTTAATATAGGGCAGTTGAATGTGACAGGAAATGAGCGGGAGAGAGATGGGGAAAGGACCAGGAAACAACCTCAAGCCACTGCGCCCCTGCGTCCCCATGATTTTATTTCTGACTAGTCAGTTGATATGATGTTTCTACCTTCTCTAGGTCCACTTCCTCCAGTTCCCGCCGCAGTGCTATCTTCTTCTTCTGCCGCTCCTTCTCCAGTGCTCGCAGACGGTACAACGCGTGGCCCATGTAAACCAGAGAGGGAGACGACACAAAGATCACCTGAAAAAATACAAGAAAAGAAAAATGTAAAAAGAAAGTCATAATGAAAATATTATTCAGGACTGTTAATACTGTCATAGGACAGTAAGTAAGTATTGCCTGCAAGACCTCCACCGAGGAAGCTGTTTGTTAGAACATTTGACAATGTTACACCCTACCTATTTTTATTTTAAGTCTTTGTCTTCTTTTTGTGGAGTAAGAAATTGGAACGTTAAAATTCGCCCTGTCCCACAATTCAATTTGCAGTCACTAGGGGCGTCTAGATTTGTAGGCTAGCAATGGTAAAGAATCCCGATCATGACCAAAATGTAATCACTTGTTCCTTTGGTAATTTCCAACAACTCCACAACGTTTCAGCCAAAACGGTTCATACGTTTTTGAATTATCCTGCTGACAAACAAACAGACAGACAAACAGACACACAAACCAACGTGACCGAAAACATAACTTCCTTGGTGGAGGGAATAATTTAAAAAGTAGATTAAATTAAAACATTTAAATAACCCAGTATGTATTAAGCAATATGGGGGAGGCCAGGTCATAGCAGATGTTATAGCACCCAGGTGGCTTGATGTTAGTAGTGTTGTAGTTACTAGTATAAAGTAATTACTAGTGTAATAGAAGTAATATATGTAGAACTAACCTGTAGTACCCAGTATCTAATGAGTGATATGGGGAAGGCCAGGTCGTAGCAGACGTTGCGGCAACCGGGCTGCTCCGTGTTGCAGATGAAGTCACTCTGCTCGTCGTTCCACACGTCCTCGGCGGCCACCCCCAGCACCAGCATGCGGAAGATGAAGAGGATGGTCAGCCAGATCTTGCCCACCATCGTGGAGTGGATGTGGACCTCCTCCAAGATCCCACCCAGGAAGTTCCAGTCCCCCATCTTCACTCGAGCATCTTTGTGACTGAAGAGGAGAGAAGAATGTGAATTAGAAGAAGAAGCAGAGCTTTGGTTACCAACACTAACATACAATGGTCACTACGGCTTCAGTCCCCCATCTTCACTCCAGCATCTTTCTGACTGAACACAGGAGAGATGAACGTGAATCAGCAAAGGACCTTTGGTTACTGATTGACCTTAACAAACATCACTAGTCACTACAATTCTATTCCCTTCACACAAGCATCTTTGTGACTAAACACAAGAGAGGGCAGTCTGAAATACAGTTGTCAATGGTGTTTGTATTGTGATGGGCTCCACAAGTTCCACTCTCCCATCTACACTCAAGCGTCTTGAGTCATGAGGAGAGGACTGTGAATTACAAATGGACCTTTCTGACACAAAGCCTACTGTACAGTAGTAGTCACTGCAATTCCAGTCACCCATCTCCACCATGGAGTTAGTGACTTAGTGGAGCAGAAAGGAGAGTGAATCGGAAAAAAGTTAGACTACTGCCTCTACCATACAGTAGTCATTGCAGTGTACTGTATGTGTTGTGATGGGATTCAGAAGTTCCAGTGCCCCATCTTCACTTGAGCACCTTTTTGACTATAAATCCAAAATATAGGAGTTTAAATCAGCTGTTTTTCTGTTGTGATGGGTTCTAAATTACCTTTTTGCATCACCAGCCAAAATGGCAAGTCAAATGTTAATCTTGGGCTAGTAGCCAAACACACACACACACTAAAGGATCAAAGTGGCTAGTAATTTGGTCTTTTCTAACAGCCAAACAGAAATTTCACCAGCATTTGGCTGGTTGGCATGGTGTTAATTAAGAGCCCTGGTTCCACAAGTTCCAGACTCCCATGTCCCATCTACACCCAAGTACCTTTGTGACTAAGGAATGTGAATCTGGAATGGAGCTTTGGTTACTGACATACAATGCCTACAGTAGTCAGACTGAACACAGGAGAGAGGAGCGAAATATGTTTAAAGAACAACAGGCAGTTCTAGTCCCCCATCTTCACACTAGCGTCTTTTAGACTGAAGACAGAGGAGACCCATGTTATAGAGTTGTTATAACCAGAATGGCAATGACCAAGTCGTGATGTAAAGGCCCTGCGTCGTGTCAGTACTGTGTAGTGTATTACTATACTTAAGTCTTTTCAACGACTATTAAAATGTCCCACGGCTGGAACGGGGTGGATCATGAGACCACAAGACAAGAGCGTTAATCACAAAAGGAGACATCAGCTGTACATTAACATATTCACTGCAGTGATATTGTTGTGAACATCGTTGGGCCACTGCTGGAAATGTGAGGACTGAGGACTACATTGGCAGTTGCAGCATCTTTTTGAGGAGTGAAAGGGGGAGTTATTGATGACTGAGCACATAACTAAGTAGAGTTAGTTGGGCAGGTTAAGAGACATTATGTCCTTGTGGAGAGGAGAGGAGAGGACGAGGAGAGGAGAGGAGAGGAGAGGAGAGGAGAGGAGAGGAGAGGAGGGGAGACGATGGAGGAGAGGAGGGGAGACGATGGAGGAGAGGAGAGGAGAGGAGAGGAGAGGAGAGGAGGGGAAAGGAGAGGAGGAGAGGAGAGGAGAGGAGAGGAGAGGAGAGGAGAGGAGAGGAGTGGAGAGGAGGGGAGAGGAGAGCAGAGGACGAGGAGAGGAGAGGAGAGGAGAGCAGAGCAGAGGACGAGGACGAGGATGAGTTGTTACAGTTCAGAGGCGAGAAGAGGGGAGGGGATGAATGAAGAGAAGAGGAGATGAATGGAGAGGATAGAAGAGGAGATGAATGGGGAGGGGATGAGGATGAGTTGTTACAGTTTAGAGAAGTGAAGACCAGGGACCAGGGCTCACTTGAAAAAGAGATAATCTAAATGTGATTTTGTTCCCTGGTTAAATGGAGGTAAAATAAATAAAAAGAGGAAAATGAGTTGACACTACAGTGGAAGATAAGTTTACATGGCTGTGCATGGGGGAGAGGAGGGAGGGTTTGGGCAGGTTTGATGAGGCATTGGTGACGGAGAAATTGGTGACTGTTAGGGGTCTTACACACCAGGGCGGTAAAGCGTCGCGGAATGGCCGCGTTTTTTACCGGCGTCGGTGAAAATACATTGAAACATATCTGTCCTTACACACCAACCGGCGGTAGTCGAGCGTCAGCTGCGCGGGAGCCGGCTCCGCGCCGCGCTGCATTTGGAAAATAGAACTCGAGCGTATATTTCACGCCGGCGGTGTCTCATTCAAATGAATGGCAAAGTAGCATGCTAGCTTTGGCTGTGGGGAGGGTTTTGAACAGGACTGGCCGCGCACGCCGACGCTGTCAGTGTGAAAGGCAGAGAAAAACACGCCGGCCGAAACTAAGCAGAAAGACCGCGTTCGTCCCGCGACCGTTCCGTTCCGCCTTGGTATGTTTTAGGGCCAAAACATACCAAGGCGGAACGGAACGGTCACGGGACAAACGCGGTCTTTCAGCCGGCGTGTTTTTCTCTGCCTTTCACACTGACAGCGTCGGCATGCGCGGCCAGTCCTATTCAAAATCCTCCCCACAGCCAAAGCTAACATGCTACTCTGCCGGTCGCCGGCGTGAAAAATACGCTCGAGATCTATTTTCCAAATGCAGCGCTCGACGCTCGACTACCGCCGGTTGGTGTGTAAGGACAGATAGGTTTCAATGTATTTCCACCGACGCCGGTAAAAAACCCGGCCGTTCCGCGACACTTTACCGCCCTGGTGTGTAAGACCCCTTACAGGGGTGAGGAGGATGAGTAGGAGGAGGATGGGCAGATTAAGTAACAGAGACACCAGGTGATTTTGAAGGGGAACCCAATGCATGCCAGATTGTCTTTAGAGTCATATGTCCAAAATGATGAGAGAGAACATAATACTCTTTGCCTGGTGCCCATATTTTGAAAAGTGTCAATTTCATTTTTAATGAAATGTTTTTGTTTTATTAAAATCCAACCATCGGAAAAAGAGTGTATAATCTCTCATCATTTTGAGCAGACACATCAGTGGGAGAAGCAGGTAGGAAAGTAAAGGAGGTTTGGTGACTCACAATGTATAGCAGTCACATCTTTGTGACTGTGCACATAGTAGAGAAGGGTGAATTAGGGGAGGCTTGGCAACAGAAGCATTGATGACAGACACATGAACATAGTCGATACAGCAATGGTTGTGATTGGTGCCCTCTGACAATGCCTCGTTAACCTTGACTTTGTTAATAGGTGACTGTCCCTTTAAATTGACAAATGATTCCACATGCTGTACAAATGCTGGTGCAGAAATGACAAGTCATTAAAATATCAAGGACATCCAAAGTCTGTTTTTTTTAATGGTCTTGATTATGACTGACATTTTCCATTTAATGTCAAGTTGATCACTATTAAATCCACATAATAACGCAACAATAACATTAAATATAATGTAACAAAAATACAATATTAGCAAAACGGGAAAAAGGATGTCTATGTAAGAATTATTTGTAGAAGCATAGAAGAGATAAGCATTGGATGATTAGATGTTAAATGATAGATGATAAAATAAGAAGTGTACCATCAATAACAATAAAATTAGAGAACAGAATACAAGAACTATATAAAACCAGCAAAATGTCTGCCTGTACCGATAATACTCAAGCCAAAATTAAATGATGTACAAGTGTGATACATGCAATATTAATATTTCAGGTAAGTGTTACAAAAACAAAATTTCCTTTGTCGTACCAAACCTACAGTAATGCATGGTAATAAAGTACGATGCAACACAAAGTTTCAGTCCAATCAACACCAAAAAATCAGAATGTCCAGTCAAAAAGTAATATAAATGAATGAAAAGTAGTGAGCAATGTGATCCTACCTTCAGCCAGAGTAAAATCATTTATGACAAATTTACAGGCGCTGCCGAGTAAAATCCCAATATAGTCACATCGTTAACAGCTTGGTAATTAGCTCCTTCCCTTCCCAATAAAAAACCTTCAACACCACAACTGGCCTAAGTGCCTGCAGTATCAAGCACCTTACATTACAACTTGACCATCACTGCCCACACCTAGTGCCACCACTAGCCACTCATGATGCCAGCCACTGCTATTTATTGCACCCAATGGCCTCTTGCAAAAAAAAAAAAACATACAAAGCCAAAACCCAAAGTTGTATTTGATGACTACCAACATGTCCCTCGGATCAATGCATCAGCAGTGGCGGCAGCAGTAGTGGTAGTCATGGCGTCCGGTGGGGCAATGGCTCGCAGCCAGCATACCTTGCAGCGGCATGGACAGACTGCCGGTGGTTTAGATCCCCTCGAGTCATCCGGGCGCGTCCCGGCCGCCAAAATGCCCAAAAATCGTTGGTGTGCAGCACATCTGTCGCGGCGCATCACCTGAACTTCTTTGACCCCCACCCCCGTTTACAGCGGTGCGCTTGGCAGCAGCGAGCAGGGGCAGCGTTCCAACTGGGCTGCTGAAAGGGATGGGTGGGGAGGGCTGGGCTGGGCTGGGCTGGGCTGGGGAGGAGTGGAGTGGAGTGGGAGGAGGACGGTTCCAGGCGGGGGGGTGGGGAGGGACATGCATGTTTTTCCAACTTTGTGGCTGGCTTGGCTTCTGCTGGGCTGGGCGGTTAGGTGGGGTTGGGGTTGCGCTGGGTGGTAGGGCTGACAGGGCTGGATGGACGGGGTTGTGGAGGGGTGTTGGGTGGTCTGGAATAGGTGGGGGTTGGGGACGGACATGCATGAGAGGTTTTGGTTGGCATGGCATGCACAGCGCTGTTCCACCATGGGTCAATAAGCTCCACCAGAGATGAGCATACGGCACAGCACATCACAGCACAGCACTGTACAGCACAGTACAATACAATACAATACAATACAACAACCAGCTTCAATTGATCTTACGAGTCCCCTCTGCTGCCCTGCTGTGTAGTTGTTATCTGTTGCTAGTGGTGTTGATATACAGCATTTACGCTTTTGCCCCGGAATTTTCTTTGGTAACTGATTGGGGTCTTTTTTTGCAATGAGGATGGGTAATAATGCATTTAAACTCTCACCTCACATGTTTTATTTGTGTTACTTTTATTTATTTATTAGATTTTGAAATTTTGCTTTTGTTGTCCCCTTGAGGGGATGAGCTTGATTAGCAATTATGAACTATAATGACATAAGAAGATCAGTTCCCCTGGACAGCAAGGCTTCACAATGAAATTCATATAATGCTGAGTTTCTTTTAACCAAAATAGGCATATACAGTCCTATATAATCTTCTTATTGTTTGGGTGTTTGCTTGTCCATTTGTGTGTGTGTGTGTGAGTGTGTGTGTGTGTGTGTGTGTGTGTAGTGATGGTGTATGGTTGGTATGTGTATGCATATACGTATATGTACATGTGCATACTATAGGCATACACATGCGCAGAACATAATGTGCTTGTACTTGTGGGTTGCTTTGGTGGTTGGTTTTGGTGTTATTGCGTGGTATTTTTGAAGTCAGCTGATTTGTGGTATCTTTGATGTCTCCTGCTGTGGTGACTGATCAATTATTTTTTGTGTGAGTGATGTAATCAATCGGTCACGTCCTATTTCAACCTCTGCTTGCTCTGTCTCAATGTAATTGAAATTGGTTTTGGCAAGTTGTGGCCACATTTCATTCCGTTTACAGCAAATCCATGCTGTATGTCCAGCATGTGAGCAGATGGGATGAGGCTAAGGGACCTTTAGGACAGACTACTATTTTTCAAAGTCCTTCTTTATCGTTTTCTCTTTTTTCCCCTTTTTGTTTTGTTGGGGAATTGTTTGTCTCCTATAGATGCATTCAGAGCCCAGGGCCATCTCAGCATTTGTTGAACAGACAATAGCAGTATGTTTTTTATCATTATTATTCATTTCGAATTACTTTGAGCAGTGGCATGAACACAGAACTATCTCATTAAACGTTTATGATTCACCTCACAAATAAAAGGCAGCCATAATCCATGTGGATAAATGGGCCTATGCCTATCAGAGCATTTGTGCTTAAGAACAGTTAATTGCCCTTGCCTGGTCCTGTTTCTCTGAGCAAAAAGGTCATTTAGGTTCATAATGGTAATGATTTGTTTTTGCTCACCAGACTGACAGACGCACAGACACTGGAGAGGACAGAGAAACAGGCAGACAGACCCTGACTCTCAGAGTTGTCTATAGGTACCACTCTATTAGAAGAGAAGTTAACAAACGCCCCTGTTGAGGAGGAAGTTCACACAGTATACATCCCTCTAGATACAGGACTGTGGATGATTCAGATTGAGAGGTCCAGACTGGTACTCTTGAAATCAAGTGAATCTGAAGAAGATCTCAATATTCGAAATGTATTTTCTCCATGGGATAAAACGAAACACAAAAGGATTCTAGAACACTTTCATGAGATTAGAATGCAGACCTCTCTGAAGAAGTATACACCTGTGAGCCTGCCTGCACCCTAACGCTGCTTTCCCATCAGTAAAGGAGTCAAGAAAAGAGAAATGGAGGTCCTTCCATTTTTATAGGATAGTGCTGCACATTGTCTATGCATCTATGATGGTATGGGCAATTGACCCAGAAGCCCTGCAACCGCAAGCCAAGCCCAAAGCCAAGAAGATTGCCGAACTGCTTTTGCTACGTTTCACATACTGTAAATACCTTCCGTTGCAACCTCAGATTTTTTGTCTTTCTCTTTCTAGCCACATGTATATCATTTGGATAGGTTTGTTGATGTTTTTACTTTGCATATTATATTTGAAAGTGTTCTAGTGTTTTGATATGGTTGCCTTGCAGTAAAGTAGAGTAGAAGTCTTCTAATAATGCTTACAAAATGTGCCTTTCACTAAATCCCTTGTGTAGTAACACTCATTCATGTTTGTTTGTTTGTTTATGGAGTCAGTGCAGCTGGACGAATGTGGAGGATTTTTTGCTGGAGTAAAAAAAAAAATCTGTAAAGGGATCACGAACAAAGACAGAATCAGCTGGCATTCACTCAGGCGAAATAACCTCACGTGGGGGAGCCTGGTCTATGGAAATACTCCATTTAGAGGCAGTGAGGAACATAAGTGCATTTTATGGCTCATTGTTGCACATCTGTGTGTGTGTGTGTGTGTGTGTGTGTGTGTGTGTGTGTGTGTGTGTGTGTGTGTGTGTGTGTGTGTGTGTGTGTGTGTGTGTGTGTGTGTGTGTGTGTGTGTGTGTGTGTGTGTGTGTGTGTGTGTGTGTGTGTGTACTGCACCAATCTAACTTTGTGAGGCCACTTGAGCACACCAAGGGATTGTTTTGGTTTGTGCACAGTTTAGCATCCTTTAGCTACATGTATTGTTAAGAGTTAATTTGAATGGAAGTCAATGGGAGGGCCCCACAAAGATATTAAGAAGTGTGTGTGTGTGTGTGTGTGTGTGTGTGTGTGTGTGTGTGTGTGTGTGTGTGTGTGTGTGTGTGTGTGTGTGTGTGTGTGAGAGAGAGAGAGAGAGAGAGAGAGAGAGAGAGAGAGAGAGAGAGAGAGAGAGAGAGAGAGAGAGAGAGAGAGAGAGAGAGAGAGAGAGAGAGAGAGAGAGAGAGAGAGAGAGAGAGAGAGAGAGAGAGAGAGAGAGAGAGAGAGAGAGAGAGAGAGAGAGAGGTCCTTAGAGAGTTTCCCAAGTAATTTAGTGGGTAACCTAGATAAAGTCAGTGAGGAAAACAGGAAATATTTTCGTGATTTTGTACTTGATGAAACTCTACTTACTCAGGTAATTCTGGTAACTCGGGAGTAACATTTGCGTGTGTGTGTGTGAGTGTGTGCAACAATGAGCCATAAAATGTACTAGTGCACTAATATGCACTAGTCTTTCCCTACATTCTCTGGCAATGTGCGGTAGTTGTTTGCATGCATTTGCTGACATGTATCTTGTGATGGCACGACTGAAACTCACTTCACCATTTAACTGGCCCAAACCTTTACAGTCATTCAGGCACTCATGAGAGAGAGAGAGAGAGAGAGAGAGAGAGAGAGAGAGAGAGAGAGAGAGAGAGAGAGAGAGAGAGAGGCAGGCACTCGTCTCGTGGTGGCCTTGCCTCTCTGTCAGCTGCCTCGTCAGCGGAACACTATTACGAAATGGCGGCTGGCAGCTCAATACTGTTATGAAACACTGGAAAGCCACAGACAAACACACACACACACACACACACACACACACACACACACACACACACACAGTTGTTTACCCCCTCCGTGTATAGTGCACTCCATAGTAAGGAGTCAGAGATAGTAGTAAGGACCCCTGCTGTGCTGTGCCGTGGGACGTCCCCAGTCCCCATGCAGCATCAATGGGCCCCTGAGGAGGATGTGGTGGGTCGAAGCACAGGCAGCCTCACATCAGCAGCATCATCCCTCACATGGGGCCATGCACTCTGACCCACATCAACACATCACTCATGGCCATCATCATCACGGGTTAAAAATAGCTACATTTGGAGATATGGTGGTGGCACCGTAGGTGGCACTTTTTCAGTGTTAATTAAAACCAACCCTTGAGGTGCATAGAGAGTTGAACTGAACACACATTTCTGACTGGTCCCACTATTTAAGTGTTGAATTAACACTGCATAATTTACTGTGTGGATGTTCAGGAGTCTGGGATGCGATGGAGGGGAGAGGGTGATGTGGGTGGGTGGTGTTTTATGCTGCCTTTGGAGGCTGGGTTGGAATGGAGGGGACAGGGGAGATGGGTGGGTGGGTTGGTTGGAAAGTTGGAAAGTCTGGGGTGCTGGGCAGATGGAGGGTTGCAGAGGGGGCGTTTCGGGAGAGCACACTGATTGCCTCAGGGGGCCACTTTGGGAGACTGTGGTGGGTGGTGGGTTGGCAATTATGGGGTCTTTTTTCGGAAGAATGGATTGGTGGGCATTTGAGGAGGGGGTGATATATAATTATCACACTATTGGGCACTCACTCTATTGGGACAAAAGGTGATTTTGTGTGTTTGCCCGCTGGTTGTTCCACTTGCTTGTTAGTCTATTTAAAAATGCTGCCATTGATCCTGTTTGGTAGGGAGTGAAATGGGGGGTTCGCAGGGAAAAAACAAGTCCTTGCATGCCCTTTGGAAGCACACACACACACAAATACACACAAGCGTACACACACACACAAATACACACAAGCGTACACACACACACACACACACACACACACACACACACACACACACACACACACACACACACAGTCTCAGCACTCAACAATTATCACAATAAAATGTTTATGTAACATTTTATTGATTTGATACAGGTACTTTGAATCACCATGTATTGAATTTCACACGTGTTTACCTATTGATAATCAGTTTTATATCTGTGTGCTTGCTACTGGTTGCCCCTTAGTGAACCATCAGCAGAGTATTGTGTGAACAAGCATCACATGACAGTTGTCTTCATGACCCGGTAGGAATTCAAAAATGTCAAAACAATTCAGAATATCTTGATGATTTTTTAAAATATTTGAATATTACAATGCACGTTATTACACTATAGCAGAAAGACAGTTTCTGGACCATTAGTACCATCACTTTATTTTATTTTATGAAATTGTACTAAACTGTCTAGGTTTCTCTCTGTTGACAATTGGAAAAGCCAATTTTGTCCATATCAACTCTAGATGGCACTACAATGCATATAGGCCTAGATATAGATCCATATGAACAAAGTGTGTGTCTTTGTGCGTGTGTGTAAATAGTCTATGTGTACAGAGAGAGAGAGAGAGAGAGAGAGAGAGAGAGAGAGAGAGAGAGAGAGAGAGAGACAGAGAGAGAGAGAGAGAGAGAGAGAGAGAGAGAGAGAGAGAGAGAGACAGAGACAGAGAGAGACAGAGACAGAGAGAGAGAGACAGAGAGAGACAGAGAGAGACAGAGAGCATAATCAAATGTAGTCTCATATAATGTATCAATCAAACTATGCCGGAAACTATGGAATGTTCCGGGCAGTGGCAACTGAGATTCTCGCTATGGCAGTGGAGATCAATGGACATGCTGAAAGCTCCCATCTACTAATTAGACACACAAGCACAAACACTACCCTTCTCCCTCTCTTTCTTTCTCTCTCTCTCTCACACACTCAGACTCTCTCTCACACACTCACAGACTCTCTCTCTCTCTCACACACACACACACACACACACACACACCTCGAGTGCAGTGAGGCAGAAGACATTAATGGATGGCACTTGATTATGCCTGCAGGAACAAGCATTACATAACAACAACAAACTCACTCACCCACAGCCACAGAAACAAGGCATTCCGGACCCAGGTCCATACCAATAGGCCATTATCGGTAGATTTATTTATTTATTAAAAAACACATGGACATCCACACATAGAAAAGGACATGCATCTAAACATCACATTTTTGAATGATTTTCACCAAACAAATGTACTATCGCAATGCTCTAAAAGCAAAACTCACCATCCGAATGTTTCAAGTCTGTGCCAAATGTGTGTGTGTGTGTGTGTGTGTGTGTTTGTGTGAGTGTGTGTGTGTTTGTGTGAGTGTGTGTGTGTGTGTGTGTGTGTGTGTGTGTGTGTGTGTGTGTTTGTGTGAGTGTGTGTGTGTTTGTGTGAGTGTGTGTTGTACTGCCCTGAGTTAGTGACCTCTTGTGGTCTGTAGCTGCAAGCACGCATAATAGACCGATTTGGGTCTTGACCCCCGTTTGCATCGGATCATGGAAATCATACGATCACTGCATGTCTTCTGTGACTGGCAAGTGTTTGATAAAGAAAGTGTTTTGATAGTTGTCTGGCATCAACAAAAGAGTATGACAGTGTACCAGTCTGTCTGGATCCCCTAAACAGGCATCATGAAAACCAGATCAATTGTTTTGGCACAACAGTGATCCCGCACTAAGAGTACAACTACAACCTCATAAAAAGTACTGTAAAAGTATTAAATCAACTCTCTAAGGGATTAATTAACACTCATCCACCATGTACAGTCAGCTTTAACACTCGTCAGTAGTGTGTGTTTGGTCCTATACACTCTAAATTGAATTACTGGTACAAATTTACTGTCAAGAAAACATACATACACAACAAGACAACATAGCAGAATTGGCTGACTAAATTATGGGAACCAACACCCTATCAGTGTAAGTGTGTAAGGCTTATGGAGCTGGACTTGTAGTCAACAGAGCAGAGTCATGGCAGAGACAGCGTCGCTACGCTATCGGATACAGGAACAATGACGCACTTGACTGGCGAAGAACAACTGAGCCACTACACTTCCTGTTTGGGAGGAAGTTACTGCGATGTGTCATCATGGTCAAGTTCAACCAATTATCACATGACCTCCCGCTTTCAAGCAGGTTTCCAGGAACTACAACTGCTTTATACATCTCTTTTCCTGAATGAAGATATCCAGGAGAGAAATGTGAAAGAAAATGCTTACAGCAGATGATGGATCTCCAGCCTGATAAGCTGTAGAGTAAGAGAGGGGTTTTGAAAGGTATAAACTGGAATTAAGATGACCTTTATCCATAAGGAGCCTGAGTAAATCTTTCCATCTTTTGAGGAGTCGATATGCTGTTGGTTCCCTTTTTAGAAAACATGAATCACAGAGGGAAACAGGAATCTTTTTCAAACTTGGTCTTGGTATCAGGTATACAGCATCAATGTGCAGCATGAAATACTATAACGGTCATATCTGTGTTTGATATTTACTGTATAATGAACAAAACAGCCATGCCCTACATAGCCAAAATGCAATAACAGCCATAATCAGTCAATCCCAGCATACAGTACACTGAAAATGGACTTAAAGACAACTCCTTTGTCTTGGTTCTTCTTCACAAATTCAGAAAATACATAAAATCAGAGACAACTGACAAGGTAGATGTGGTGCGTAGGGAGTTTCTTCCAAAATCCATGTGATGTAAGGTTTTAAGCTGCAATTCTATGACAGCCATGCCCCTTTAAGACACTAGGAGAATGAATGGAGGTCAACAATCATTTAGGAGATTGGACTGGAGCCCACTTTGTTGCATTGGTGACACGTGGTATGGTTTATCTTGGTTACCATATTGAAACGTGGTAACAAAGTCTGATGGTCTTCGATAAAACCACACCACCACTATTAAAACTACCAGATTTGCTAAGGCACTCTGCAGGCAGTTGAATGGTAATGGTCATGCTGTAACTACAGTTGGCCTCTTTTGGCCAGGCACAGGTAGTATAAGGAGCAGTGTTTCTCTCACCTTTCATGCCCAATTTGAGCTTCATAATTTCATATAAAACCACATTTAATTTACCTAAATAAGATATTATATATAAACACCATTAACTGATTTTTTTTTTTTACATCTACATCATTTACATCTGGCTTGACTTCCCTTAAGTAGTGTTTCACAACATAGCATATTCAGGCCTAGTAATATGGTCAAATCTTTGAAATTCCAAACATCATTTTCAAAACCTAAACAGTTCTGAATAGTTTTAAAAAATCTAAATAAAATATAAAATGTTTAAAAACATTGTGTAAACATTAACAGTGAAAACTTTAAAACACAACCAACCCCCTGACCCCCCCAAAAATAACAAAACAAAAAAACCTATCAGATCAAGCGTGTGTGTCCTCTTATGCTGGGGACAGGAAGATGTTGAAGAGGATGGCGAAGGCCAGGAAGATTATGTATCCCACGATGCATAGCCAGAAACGTGGGTCCTTCAGGAGCTTCTTGTTGTAGTCGCTAAAGAAGACGTAGCCGATGGTCATGCCAGCCACGCCACCAGCGATGTGAGCGACGAAAGACACCTGGCCCAAACAAAGTAGTTTCACTTAGTTTACCGTTATTCAGAAGGGAAGCAGTGATGTAGGCTACTGTTAAGATGCTACCCTGCAGAACCCTGCAAGGCTTCGTTGTCTAAAGGGGACCGCTGTTATTTCCCTGCCTGCAGAGAAGAGAAGAGCCCTAACTTTATGTTGCATCAACGTGGGCGTGTATATACTGTATGTGAGATGCTAATGTTGGCTTTTGTGTGACCCAGGGGCCCAGTGCTAGCTTACCTGAGGCAAATCGGACAGCTCAAGCGATGGCCCTGTGCTGCAGGGCCGTCGTTAGGCCTATTTTAGGGGGGCTTTAGCCCCCCCTGCATTAGTATTAGCCCCCCCTTAAACGATTTTGCAAAAAAAAAATATATATATATATATTTTTTTTATTTTTTTTTCCAAAAACAAATGCAGTAAAGCACTGAATACGAACCACCAAGAAAGCAAGTTAATCTGAATACAAGTTCCTGTTTGCTTATTTATTGTTTAATGCCACTTACATCCTACTGCACAGCAATTAAAGCAGGGTGCACAGCAGTATGTTATACGGGGGGGAAACAGGTAGAGGATTGTGCTTTGTGACTAACACCTCGAGAAAAGTGTAATTACATACACGGATGATAATTTCCGACCCAAAGTACCAATTTTCACTCACAATACCCGTGTAATAAATCCATTTCACATTGTCTTGAAATTGCAGTTGAGCTTTAATATCTGTCTTAACAGTTTGAAAACACACATGAACTGATTAAAATAGCTACAAATGGAGTAAAAATTACCTAATATCTGCCGGGGATGCATCGTTTTCCAAGTAAGGAACCTGTTTGAATGAATCGCTTCCTGACCCCTGCTTCTCCTGGAGACGGGCATTTAGTAACTCCTTAAAGTTCCTAGTCCTTCTGTAAATTATGCTCACAACATTTTTATCTAATCATTTTAATTTCCATACGTAATATTCATGAGTTGAAACATTTTGAAATGTTTTGTTCAGCTTACATATAAGCAGTGTTGGGTAAGTTACTTTTTAAAAGTAGTTAGTTACTTTACTTTAGTTACTGCGTTCAATTGTAACTGAATTACTTTACTTATTACTAAATTTAAAAAGTAACTTGTTACTTATTACTTTACTTTACTTTTTCGCGGGAAAAGGGATTTTAACCAGCACACCTCATAATACACCTGCTTCCCAAGGTTGTAGGCCGGCTGTGTAAATGGCCTAATATTTTAATCTGTGCAAACTGTAGGCCTACCTCTATGGAATCCCTCATATAGGCCTATTGTCATTCTCACATCTAAAATGCATTTCATGATTGCCCTGTAGGCCTGCTTATAACAGTGTCAATACATTTGAATCTAGTCTAACATTACACCATAGAATAGAATATTGTCTTTTTATTGTCATGTCAGCATTAAAATTACTTTTGGTCTCACAGAATAAAAACAGAATGAGTAGGGTGAGGTGGCCATACCAAACAGAAATGTTGTAGGTAGGACACTCTGCTTACATGCTCTCCTAGATGTTGCAGCTTAGGCTACTCCAAAGCCTTTCAGTTTCCTGCTCATTGCATTGCATATGTGTCAACATTATTACTAAAGATTCTGCCGAATGCAGAATCCGTTCGTGCTGGAAGACGGTTTGATCAGGCACATTTGAATAGCCTGAAGAACGTGGCGGCCTCAACGCCATGGTGTTGCTTGCTCTGTTGTTCACACGTTATTATTCCCAATTACTTGACTCGTGCTGGCTGCTGCTGCTGACGGAGCTACCCAAATAGTTTTTTTTTGACGTGTAGCCTATTTAACGGTCATCAGTGAGCACAAAAGAGGCTATGGCATTTGCGATATGGGGTACAGCTGTTTTAGAATGCATTTGCGTAACGATGAACTCGGAATGACTGTAGATTTAACTGCGCAGCGAATCACTTTCACTTTCCCTCTATGGCGTAAATTAAAAGGTTAGAAAAAAATTGTGGTGGAACTCCAAGTATTGTAGCATAGGTTAACCACATCACAGCGCAATGGGCTCATGTGAAAGTCCCAGTGAAAGACGAGGAAGGAACAGCAGACTGCGTGCGCGCGCCCTCACACACCCACTTTTGAGAGCTCGAGAAGGGCTGGGGAAAACAGCCCAGACAGAGCTCTTCTCGCATCTAGAACTACTAATAACAGCAGACTTTCAAGGCTGAAATTTATAACGAGTAACGACCGTTACGGCAGCGCAGCAACTGTAATTAAATTACTGACATTTGAAGAGTAATGCGTGACGTTCCTACGTTAGTGCCAAAAGTAATTGAATTACGTAACGACGTTACTTAGTAACGCGTTACCCCCAACACTGCTAATAAGGAATGTTCATTAAAATGTGAATAGTTTAAACATCTATATGGTGCTCTTAAAATAATTGTAGAGACGCTTTTGCACACTTCTAGGTAGGCAAGTGCGTAGGATATTATCCCAATGGGGTTGTCATTCAAGTGTAAAGAAATCCTGCACACTGTCCATTCCACCAACAAACTTTAATACAACATGAAGAAGGTCGGATGACCAAAACAATGTATTAAAGTTTGTTGGTGGAATGGACAGTGTGCTGGATTTCTTTGCTCTTAAAATAATGAATTCATAGACAAAACCTTAGCAGATGAGCTGAAAAAAATTCAGTGCGCGCTCTGCGCGCGCATTTTCTTCCTCTGGGGCTAAGCCCACCCTGTCTCTCAAACCTAGTGACGGGCCTGCTGTGCTGGCTAATCCATATTGTTTCGCTAGTTCTTCAGGAAAGGGGGACAACAGGTCTGGAAAATGGACCGTATTGCATAGGGCCCGACCGATATGGTTTTTTCAGGGCCGATACCGATACCGATATTTATGAAAATGGGAGGCCGATAACCGATATGTGCAACCGATATATAGAAATATTGTTCAAAATAAAATGTAATGAAATATAAATTATTATTATTATATATATAAACATATATTTAGTTATAACAATGAACTCTCATGGACTCAAATTGGGGAAGAGCAGAATAAAAGATGCATTCAGAACGAAACGGCTGCAAAATTGGTTGTGAAAGTTATACAAACTTATCGGAGGAAATTTATTAAAAGTATGGCGGATACCGATATCCCAAAAATGTTAAATATCGGCCCGATATATTGGTGGGGCCGATATATCGGTCGGGTCTTAGTCTTGAATGCACCAGTATGTCAACTAAGCAAATTTGCTGGGGAGAGAAGAGACTGCCCTCTGCCCTCTACCCTCTCTCTCTCACCCACAGGTCTTCCGATGATCATCACCTCTACCTTCTCATGCGCACCTGCTCGTTTATATGGGCAGTCCCAAACCAACCAACACTTTCGCCCCTGTACTGGGTAACGCTGTGTGTCGATGGAAGTGTACTGTCTCCTGCACTGACCTCTCCCTACTGTAACAGCTACAAACAACAGCATGGGGACAGCAGGTCAGTCACCTAACTGCACACTACCTCAACTCACACAAGGCCATCTCACTTGGTCTTTGTCTTGTGTTCTTTGGATTAACACATTCATTTAGTGTAAAATATCATGTAAGTAAGTGGTAACAAATACCAAAGGTCCACGTTGACTAACATAATTTTGCCAGAAAAATTAAGCCATAATAAACCCCACTATTTGCCTAATTTAGGAGAGGTAATAATTACTCTGTGTTAACTAGGTCACCTGCTTGGAATAGCCCCTGAGGGAAAATGGTAGGGCCTTACGTCTACCACACTAAGGAGCTAAGATCTGGGTCCTGTCTGTTCACTCGTTCACCAAACAATGTGGATGACATCATGGTTCTTCCTGCATAGTGCTTCATAGAGTGAACAGCTGTATAGTTACAACTACAGATTATTGACTCCATAGCCAATAATATAGCTAGCCAATAGTTAGCCATATTCAATCAACATATCACTAGAAGAAATGATGGTATGACAACATTACTTTAATCAAATTTACCGCGCAAGAAATGGATTAGGGCTTGTCTCAGCACGTTTATCCCCCACTCAAAAACACAGGACCCTGAGTCATTTCTTTAGGCATCTTTACAGTGAAACAGAGCCTTCTCCAAACCTGTCGGACCAGTAAGACGGGACGTCAAGACCAGCCCATGGCCCACGGCCCTACCATCACTAAAACTACTAACCCCCTGTCTGTTACCACGGAGACCAGAGGGATTCCGTGGGCTTTAAGAAAGAGCAGGCGGGTCCAAACTTGCCTGACATTATCAAGTTTCTGCCCACCAGTTTTGTCAAGCTGGATTTCATAGGAGTGCTGGAAAAGCAGACATGACACACATGCACGCATGTTTACCTTCATTCCAACTTCATCACTTAGAAATCTTCTGTAGAGTGCAAAGCCCACGTCTGTGCCCACTGCAAAACAACAGGAAATGCTACATCACACAAAGGCAACACAAATACTCCCCAGTGACATTGACACACACGCACGCAGTCACGCGCACACACACATTTTCCTGGGAAGTGTTTGAGGTCTAACAGGAAGGAGATCTCAATCACACAGAAAGATGGCCTTAGCACTGACTACACACACACATGTGTGTGTGTGTGTGTGAGTGTGGTGTGTGTGTGTGTGTGTGTGTGTGTGTGTGTGTGTGTGTGTGTGTGTGTGAAGAACTGAGTACATACCGATAGCCAGGATGACCACTATTCGGAATATCCCTAGCAGAGGGATCATCTCCCTGTAGTTCTAGGAGAGAGAAGAGAAGAGAAGAGAAAAGAAAAGAAAAGAAGAGAAGAGAAGAGAAGAGAAGAGAAGAGAAGAGAAGAGAAGAGAAGAGAAGAGAAGAGAAGAGAAGAGAAGAGAAGAGAAGAGAAGTCTGAAAAGTGGCACACACACTATGGAGTGCGTGTGGGCCGCAAAATGCTTCATGTCAAATGTCTCACCACAGCACATTGTATACTGCTCATCTTCAAGATGTGAACCAAAACAACAACCCCCTCCTCCAAACACATTCCATACTGTAGGCCAGTAAAATGACCACAGACAGATACCCTCTAATTCACTCTCCATTTGGACAGTCACGGAATAGACAGATGTCTGGTCTCCAGAGGAAATGCTGAACAATTGACTATTATGCTGCATCAAAATTACACATGCTTTGCAACTGACAGCTAGCATATTTGAAAGAGAACATTTGACCACTCCAACAATTGCACCATGGCTCATTACAGTACAGTACATTACATAGACTGTATTGTAATCTACAGTAGGTAGGTTACATGTATGCAGATATTTTTAAAAGTGTATATTTTTTAGCCGTTTACATATGTTTCATTTTAACACGTGAGGAACAAAAGGGTAGTGTCAGGGTCATAGGTGATTCAGTGCGACAGTGACATTAATATGGGGTTTGATCCCTTGTTTAAAGGTAAAGTATGTAGGATTGTGACCAGAGTAGGCATCGCAACGATGCTGCTCACTGCAAAAAGGCTGCCAGATTCTCTCCTTTATGCACCTTTATTCCAAATACAATAGTGCACTTTCAGTGCATAATAGATAAAACTGCTTTGTACAGAGTTTGCACACTTCAATTGGGTAGCACTTTTTTTGTTTTACACTGTCACATCTGTATTGTGTGCTCGTTCCCTTCTCTTGCTACATGATTTGATCCTGGAATCCTTTCAGCTCGAGACCAAATGCCTAAACCTTGGACAGGAGCTACCTCCACAATGTTTACATACCAGAACTGTTGCCTGAACAGGAATTAGGCCAAGACAAAGCTAAAGCTGAAGCATGCGGTATGCTTCTTGCACAGAGAGCAACACGTTTTGTGTACACCACAAGCAACAAGCAAGCACGTCATGCGGGACACAGAATTGCCACACAATAGCCAGAGAAGGTTTAAAAATGACAACATTCTTTGTCTTGTTGACATGCAATAGTGGTGTGTGCATTCTGCACTGAAGTATAGCCCCAATTTGAAGCTGTTAACTACTGTGCGACGCTACTAACCATTACAGCATCCATGACGTAACCCTCAGTAAGACACTTCTAAGGCACAGCACACTAAGACACACGTGCATAAATGGGCTTGCATGCCCATGGTGACACAGGTGTGAGTCCAGCCTGGGTCATATCCCAACCCTACCCCATCTCTCTCACTCATTCCCTGTCCCACTCTTCACTATCTCGATCATAATAAAAGCAAAAAAGTCTCGAGAATACTCACCACTACTGCGTTCATGAAGTATCCTCCTAAAAGTGCGTAGACGCCTCCTGACGCCCCGACTAGAGCACTACTGGGATCAAATATGGAGCTGGCCAGGGAGCCTATCAAACAAAAAAGGCAGCGTATACACACATCAGTAACACAGGTGCTGGACCAAACAGAGGAGGAGTAAAAAGAACAAAATGAAGTTCCACAACACTAATCTATTCTCCCAAAAGTTTACCAGCACATTTCGGAAGCTCAGTCCTTCATTGAAGTGCACTTTGAGGAAGGCTTGAGCGTCCGAAACGTTGTTGTTAAACTTTTGGGAGTATAGACCCTGGATAACACAAGCACACACATTTGACCTACCCACCCACCCACACACACACAGTGTAACAGTGTATTAATGATGGGCACCTCCCTGAGACAGACGCATACACACACGCACGCACGCACGCACGCACGCACGCACGACTACGCTGCTTGGATGAAGAAACACATACTTTGCTTTGGAATGAAAGTCATCTCTAAGTGTTCAAATGCCTTCACAGTGCTGTCTATAGTCACAACAACAGACAGACGTTCTACTACAAATAGGCTTAGCATACTAGAATGCAGCCCTGACTGATGAAGTGAGATCTGTTTTGAATCCTCTATCTGCCATTGGTGTTAAGTTCTGTAGAACAAGACAGACAATAAGAATTAATTAAGTAGTCAATTTAAGCCTGGTGCATTACACTTTTTTGGGAAGTAATCTGCCATTCATGAAATACTACTATATACCACATGATGCAATAACCAGACAACACAGAATCATTTCCCCACTCCATTTCATAACGATGCATAATAAATAGTACTACATTGTGTAATATGCATTGTGGAGGCAAAAATGTCAGGACAGATTTGGTATGTTGAGAGTCAATGGGTAAAGGAGAGGTGCAGGGGTGGTGCCAAACATGTGTCAGGTGTGTTGTACCTGCAAGCACTCCGCACAGGTAGACCATGCCGACCTCAAAGCCCTTGTGGACCAGCTCCAGGGGAATGCCCAGCAGCAGCTGCATGACCAGGTTACCCAGGATATGCTGCACCCTACACACAACACAACACAGGAGAGGAGAGGAGAGGAGAGGAGGAGGGCAGAGGAGAGGAGGGCAGAGGTTAGAGGGATAGAGGTGTGTGTGTGTGTGTGTGTGTGTGTGTGTGTGTGTGTGTGTGTGTGTGTGTGTGTGTGTGTGTGTGTGTGTGTGTGTGTGTGTGTGTGTGTGTGTGTGTGTGTGTACAGAATACCTAGGACATGCTGCACCCTACACACAAGGACAGGGCTGAAGGGGGTTCGAGGGCTGCGTCTGTGTATTATAGTACGTGTGCATATTAGCACTGGTTGTACCACATGACGTCTGGCATTTAAAAAAATGTCAGCGACTTATGTAAAGCATTCATGAAAACATCAAAGGCCATGACTCTTCTATACACTGACTGGACACTGGGGATACCAGATCCACATCAGCTGTGTCAACATCTCCTGGTGCCATGTCTGCTATTCAACTGCAGCAGTGTGGAGAAGGCAGACTGAGGCGAATAAGGGCAAACATGACTAACGCCCATGCCCATGCTGTACTGGACTGGACTAGTGCTTATGCTTATGCCCACGCTTCACTGCAGCTATTTCCATACGAGTATGGGCAGGGTGGCAAGGCTGCTTCTGGGTAAAAATGGCTAACCACACACAGCTCCACCCTAACCAGTGGGGACTGGGAGCCACACACAGCCAAACACAAGAGTCCCGGGCTGAGGAGAGAGACGTACTTGGGCTGTGCTGTTTGCTGTGACTGCTAACACAATACAAAGGTTGCTTTCAGATAATTTCTGTCCCACGGTTGGGTGCTTAAAATTTCATTGGCACAATTGAATTTACATATTCAAATTCAGATACGAACAGAGAACTCTTTGCATTTAACATTTGAGTGGGTTTTTTGGATAAATAGTGTACACTGCCTCATTCAAACTTCAGCTGTTGGGTCTTTGGCTTCTGTTGTGTTTTACCCAAACACCCCAACCCTAGCTGAGGAGTATTTTCAGAGCCAGTGAGGCAGAGAAATTTTCTTTAAGGG
>NC_085861.1:35892602-36000102 GCF_034702125.1 Engraulis encrasicolus
AAGAACGCAAGAGAAAAGGGAGACTCCTGAAACTGCATTTCCCCTGTACTCTTGTACAACTAACACAACTCGAGAACTGAAAAATCTGATCACGTAGTCTCAATATATTGCAGTCATTTCCTTACCGTACAGGACAACAGGAGTGACGGGAATGTGTGTGTGTGTGTGTGAGAGAGAGAGAGAGAGAGAGAGAGAGAGAGAGAGAGAGAGAGAGAGAGAGAGAGAGAGGGAGAGGGAGAGGGAGAGGGGGAGAGAGAGAGAGAGAGAGAAAGTGAGTCAAAAAAGAAAAGGAAAATCCCTCTCACAGTCTCTAGCTCTCCAATACTGATGCATATGACAGACAGAGAGAGAGAGAGAGAGAGAGAGAGAGAGAGAGAGAGAGAGAGAGAGAGAGAGAGAGAGAGAGAGAGAGAGAGAGAGAGAGAGAGAGAGACTTCTCTGTACCTCTGCAATACTGATGCAGATGATGAATATGGGTGGCGGGCAGCAGTTGGCTCTCTCCATGTAGGTGCTGCGCAGGTCTTCGGGAAGCAACCATCTGGACACAGACGTATGGAACTTTCCGCAGCAGCCCAGACCATCCACCTCGTCGTCTCCTCCGCCACCACCTCCACCTCTGCCTTTCTTCACCACCCGTGCCTCTTCTCTCTCCACCGGGAAGGGCTCCTTCTCCATCTCAATAGCCTCCTCCATGGCTCCGGGGCTGGTTTTGGTCAATATGCATACACAGAGGTGTCGTACAGGGGGGTAAAGCGTGACTGAGTCAGCTGGTCCCTGTGTATATAGGGGGCTCACACAGTGTCTGATGTGTGTAGACATATGGCTGGGGGGTCCATTGGAGCTGATTGTACATAGGACCCATAATTTGCTGCTACGCCCCTGTGCATTAAAGTAACATCTTCAGTATCTGCAGCACCTTCAGCACATGTGAAGTACTTTACTTACATTTTCATTATAATGTAATAGTTTTATTTAACCCTTAACATTAGGCTAATAATGATAGAACATGAACTACTCAAGAGTGATGCTCTGTGTTAATCATTCATGAATAAAAAAATAAATAAATGATAATCCACTCTAGCCTACTCTACTGAATAAAAGGGCGCCAGAGTGAGTGAGGAAAAGCGCTGCTGTCCCCTGGGGTTTTGGAGACTTCCTCTCCTCTCCTCAAAATTCCCTTCCCTGTGGAATTCTGTGCGCCATAATTGGGCCATAATGAAATACAAACATAGCCAAAATACTGCCTTGAGCTAGCCTACTGTACTTTTTCTTTACTGTTTAGTATAAAGACTACTTCATTGATGTGCGCACCGTCCGTTCCATTTTATTCATTGACGCTTTCGTTTTTCCCAAATAGTTAAGCTGAACAAAGTGCTTGCGAGCAGCATAATGTCTGTTCAATAACTGCACATGACCTACACACCCCAAAGCCTTCAATGGAATGCAAGTTAATCCAAAGGTAGCCTACTCACCGATATGTTGCTTCCCTTTGTTCAATTGCCAGTGATCTCGGAGAACCCTCGAACTCGAGCGTAATTGGCACGGGAAAAATGAACCATGTACTGAAAGATTATGATGAGTTGCCTACATGAGGGGCAATAGCATACGAGCCAAAAACCTTCCAGGAGCAGTCACATATCCGTAAACAATAAAGCAACACAAGATGAGCGGTTCATCTTACAGCCATGGTAGCTTGACTGCCGTAACATAAAAATAACCGACGATAAATAAAGCACAGCTTGAGTTTAGCTTTTCCTGCTTTGGGAGCTTCCTTCCTTTGCCAAGAAAAAAAATGCTCCGTGCATCCCACACACGCAAGCAAGTGTCACAACCTTTGCCTACTTTGTAAACATGAATTGGGAATGTCTTAGCCGACGTCAAACTTCGGGAGCCATTAAACAAAACCTGCACTTCCGCACCTGGTCTCATTTCACCTGAGACCCATGACGTCACGAAACGGGCTACAGAATCACAGGCATCGGATTAAGAACAATCACAGGCAAGATTACAACTGGTGTTAGCCTACTTGCCATAGAGTACAAGGTGGGCAGTTTTTCAATGCACCCATGATGGTATTTGAGTAAGAGAAACGGACTTCACCAAAGGTGCGTGTTGCATAGTGCATGGGGTGGGGGAATCAGGCCCTATCCAAGACTATTTTGATGAAAAAAAAAAAAGTGTGAATCATACCATGTTTTATAAAAGACATTTTGTAGGCCAATACATTTAAATACATGAAAATGTATTTTGTAGAAGTTGCCGTAGGCCTACCTGAATTGGTAATTTCCCCTTTGACCAGGAGAGGGAACCCTTTCACCAAGTCAAATCAGTGGAGAGGGAGTTTTTGAATTCTGAGAATTTGATGATCGTGAAAAGGGTAATATTTGTGAATGGGCAGCATTAATTCAGAACTGTTCAATTTTTTACACAGTGCACCTTTAAAGGTACACTGTGCAGGAAATGGTCAAAAAGGATACTGCAACTATGCGGCTCTTTGGATGGGCTTCCCATTGCCAAATTTGATCTTTTCATGAAAGTTTACTAGGCTAAGTAGTAATAAAATTCTCTAGAATGCCCCAAGTACAGTCATTTCTGCAGCTAAAAGGGCTATTTCTGGATATTCAAAATGGCTGACCATGGAGAAGATGCCCCTTTTCATGTATGGAAAGTGCAAATTTTCTAGTCATAATGAACACTTAAAATTTGATGGTTGTGGTAAGTATTCATGAAAAGGGTAACATTAGTGAATGGGTAGTATGCATTCTGGAAATAAAACAACTAAGAATCTTACAGTGTACCTTTAAACTTGTTAGCACATTGATTATCAATTAATGCAAATGCCTCACGGAGAAATCCTTTTATTTTGTCCAACAAGACAATTCCTGATACACCTGCACGTTTTTAGCATGGGTCAATGTAAGACAAGCCATATTTATTTGAATGTTGCCTTGCGCAGACATTGTCTTTCAGACTTTCAATAACGGAAAGCCACATGTACCTATTACTCGGACCACTTTTCAGACTTTTGATAACCTCTCCAACTCACTAATCTTGGCAGCTAGGCCATGAAGTGACAGTAAAAACAGCTGCTTGTTTGGAGGGGGTTCCCCATTATTCCAAACGTGTGCAATGTATTCCAGGCAGGTGTGCGATGCTTTTGATGTCAGTCTTCCATTTCACAAGACGTGTTTCACATAAACATTCAATATACAAATGGGCAGGTGTATTTTGCACCACCAGGGTTTTGGCCCCGTATTTTGGCACTGTGTGGAAATGGTGGTTTGTGATCACACTTTCCCACCATAAAAGTTACCTTTACCTAAAGCAGAACCAGTAGCATACATAAAACACAAACTTCAGTATAAACTGCAGAAACTTTTATTTGTCAAAAAGAAGAAAAAAGAGCAACAAATCCACATCCTGAAGGTAAAGACTTGTGAAAGAAAGTGAGAGAGAAAGGCAGGGTTTGGTTAAGCAGCTGCAGCAGGGCCGGGATTGGTCGACAGAACCACCACGGCAGCCAAGCATTTCTACAGCGCGCCAGAAGGGACAAACAGATCTGGTTTACTTTGGGTTTGGTAGAGAGGAAAAGACAGAGCAAATAGGAGAGAGAGAGAGAGAGAGAGAGAGAGAGAGAGAGAGGGAGAGGGAGAGAGAGAGAGAGAGAGAGAGAGAGAGAGGGAGAGGGAGAGAGAGAGAGAGAGAGAGTGAGATCAAAAAAGAAACTTTTTATTTTTTTTTCTTAACTTTCAAAAGGGCTTATTGTTGGGCCAACATTACTGACAAAAGTCCATTGGGAAGTTTAAAAATAAAAAATATATGTGGATTAAACGATGGCACCCAAGAAGTTTGAAATGAAAATAAAAATAAAATAAAAATAAAGTCTAAAGAGGGGGCAGGTAAGTTGGGGAGCGACTGCTATGGCAGCCACGATGTTATCCAGGGCCGAGGTCGGGGCAGACTGCTACCAGGAGGGGAGACTCTTCAAGAGACATCTGAAACACACAACACAACACAAGGCTTAACCACAGAGCACATAACCAGGCGAAAAGACGACAAGATTAATGGGTTATATACTATAGTGCATACAGTCAAGAACGTCTGAATAATATGGCGTCATTGTGTAGCTTTTTTCAGCTGGGAGTAGACATAAATCAAATATTCAACAGCAGCAAAAAAATAAAAATAATAAGAACGAAAGAGGTCGCAACTTGCACATTTCGGTGTGTGCCTTCTTCAGTGTGAAGGCGGCACACGCTGAAACACGTTTGTGCAATAAAAAAAACACTATACAAAAGGTGCGGCCAATGAAAGGCAGCATAATTTTGTGGACGTGAGTGAGTGATCAATCCTGCCAATCATATCATGAGCAGGATTAGGGTCATGGTGTAACTTACAGCTGGCTGGCCGGGCGCCGTACTTCCGCATGATCTGGTCTTGCGTGAATTTCACAAAGGATTCATATTGTTCTGCACACAGAAAGAAAAAAACGAATTAGAATGTAATGCAAGACACGTGTTAAAACTCCTTTAATCCAAATGTAACTAAAAGACAACAAACCCCCTAAAAACATCCTTTCCTCATACAATCATCTAGGCCTACACATTGGTGCAGTTGCTACTTAGCATGATCCAAATTGAGGCCTCTACAGGCAATCACATACAGTAGTAGAGTACACAATAGGTTGTCTATGACGGTGAGAGGGGGCCCTCTGCTGGCTGCATGGTGACGGTGCACAGGCCATTTCCTATGACTGTGAAAGCCATTGAGCAGAGGAGGAAATGTCTGCCATTCTACCTGCACTTACACGACCATGACTCCATCAGCTCCCCAGTACATTACACTGCAGACACAATCAGCACTCACATAATGTTCCATTACAGTTCAAGCAAACGGACAAAACACACAAAAAACATACAAGATGGCTGATGGTCTGAAACAAAGGCCACCAACAGCCACCACCTTCTAGTTTCTAATGTTTAGTCTTTCTGTTTAAACAATGTTAGGGCAACATGCAACTCTAATAAGGCAAAAAAGGGCTCTGAAGAGAGAGGAAGAAACAAACAACAACAAAAAAAACCTTTAAATACCTGCCAGACACATTTTGACTGAGCATCCCTGCACAATTATTCTGCAAAACCCACCTGCGAGTTTTGTGTTGAGGATCTTCTCGTACTCCTCTCGTATCTTCTCCTCGTGGTCCTTGAGGAGCCGCTCACACAGGTAGCCCACCTGCCGCAGCGTGAACGACGGCTGGTCCTTCTTCACACAAGACGCACCTGAAAAAAAACCACACACACAGATGCAGACGTTAGGACAGTGAAGAATCACACACACACGCAGACGTTAGGACTGAAGAATCACACACAGACACAGATACACTTCCAACTCCCACACTGACCTATTCCGCCAGTTTACACAAGCAAAAGTAAATTGGTTGCAATCCTGACATTCACACCCACTGTAACACTGTATGTTGGCGAACACACACCGCTAAAGCAGAGGTATGTTGGCACACCGGCACCCGCACGCACACACCTAAAGTAAAGGTATACTGTCATGCTCTTTTGTCAAGAGCGACCTACAAAGCAAGCAACTGTGTGTGTGTGTGTGTGTGTGTGTGTGTGTGGACAGGTGATATTGGGACGCACACACACAAACACACAGTACAGGCCAGGGCCGTTGAGTGCAGTACGTCCTTGCCATAAATAGGAGTAGCCCAAGTGTGGATTTATTGCCTGCTTTTTGTCATCTGCTGCTGTGGCGGTTGAGACAGCTCTGCTCTGCTCAGTTGTGCTGCAACCAACCAGGCGACCGAGAAGCAGCTCAAATTCCAGCCATGAATCTGCCCCTCTGCCATCCTCTGCTCACCGCAATGCACCTCACACACACACACACACAGATTCTCTATTGCGTGCATGCACACACACACCCTCTTGTACCTAAATGCACGTACACACTGTCGCTTATGCACACACACACACACCTCAGAGATGCCACACATAAGCACATGCACATACTCAGAGATTGTGCCATACACACACCCTTCAACCAGTGTACACACACAGCACTCTCAGAGCCACTCTGTGCAAACAGCTGCCGCCTGCCTCCCGACGCTAATTCCAGGAAAGGCAGCAGAGGTCTCTGGGCCTGAGGGGTGCAGGGGCTGCGAAGGTGTGAAGGGGGGGGGGCTTCAGGCACAGACCCCCACACACACGGTCTGCCCAGGACAGAAATGCACGCCTGTGTGTGTATGAAGAACCGGTAATTTATAACGCAGTCACAAGAATTCATTCTTTATGATGGGGAGGGGAGAAGCGACCCTTTAGGACTGTGTGTGTGTGTGTGTGTTGCATAAACACTGATGAGGCCACCCAGTCCACATCTGCACGTAATCAGCCATGAGATGGGGTCTGGGGTAATGCGGCGGAGATTACATGGTGGATATGTGGAGCTGACAGTGTAGTGTGTACATTGCGTACGTTAGCACATAATCTCCTTGGTTTAGCCACTGACAAAGACGGCTGGATTAAGACAGGAGTGGCTGCTGGATGTGGTGGGGAGCTGGATGGGAGAGGCAGAGGGGCAGACATGATGTGCACGCACATACACACTAAAAACAGACCCAACACACACTAAAAACAGACCCAACACACAAAAGGGACTCAGGACCCACACACCCACTCTTCACCAAAAAGGGACCACACACACCCACAGCTAATGCAAGCTATTATTCGTCCATGTGTGAGATGACTACTGCTGGCCCATGTTTGTACTGTACTGGGGGCTTTTACTTCAACATTACTTATTAAAGCCCCCAGCGGTTACACTCGTTCTTTCACAAGCACACACCATTACAGAGCACACACACGCAACACACAAAGGAAGGAAGAAAAAGAACAAACAGAGAAGAAAGAAAGCACAGCATACATACTATAGGGAAGAGAGGCTGGGTGATTGAGCAAGGTGAACACACGCAAAACAGAAAAGGAAGGAGGATGGAGAAAGAAAACATGTGCACACACACACACAACCAGTCAGAAAGCAGAATGAGAGAGAGAGAGACAGAGAGACAGAGAGACAGAGAGAGAGAGAGAGAGAGAGAGAGAGACAGAGAGACAGAGAGACAGAGATGAGTAGCGAGTTGGAGTGAAGAGTAGGGGCTGAGTTTGTGGTACCTACAGCATGGGGATGGGAGAGGAGAGGATAGAGTAGAGCACAGATGAGAGATAAGCTGCGTGTACACCAAGAAGCTGAGGTTGCCGAAGGTTTCGCCATGAATTCGCTCTTGACGCGACATGTTTGATTTAGCCAATCACGTAACAGCTCTGGCTTGTCATCCTGGGACAATTGGATATATGAACATTCCAATTGATTCTGGTCACCATAACCATCACCATAATATTAGCTTGACTTTGAATCGCTGAAATTCACTCTGGTCGCGTCACTCCTGGCGAATTCGCTACGGTCACTTTAGCCGCTGACCGTCCGTAGAGAAATAATGGCTTCCATTGCTCAGGTAGCATAGGTCGCTCTTGGTGTACTGTACATTTAGCTTTACCCACCTGGAGGGGAGCTGGGGGCCATGAGTGCCGGGTTGAGGTTGGGGTTGTTGCTGGTGCTGGGGTGGGGGCTGTGGGCCTCAGTGGAGCTGCAGGCTTCGCTCTGGTTGAAAGCCCCCTCCAGCTGTCGCCTCCTCTGGTAGCGGCTGTACTCCTGACGGATGTTATGGAAGATCTGCTCTGTTGGGGACAAACAAACAAAAAAGACACACGGCATCAATAAAAGGTGACAAATACCACAATTCCTCAATTACTAGATTGGCTCCTCATAGTAACCTGCCTCTTTTAGTAGCCTGGTCTAAAACATATTTCAATAAACGAGGACGAGGACACATGGGACATCCAAGAGGTTTACGCAGTCACGAGTGGTGACAAAATCATGATCTACACTAAAAACAAAAACCAACGCTTAATGCCACTGAATGTCGAATGCACCCGAGTAAAAACCTAGAAACTACAATACTAGAAATTCTGCTCCTAGACCTAGTCTAATGTTGTAAATACATTCTCATCATTATCTCGTCTCATGTCACGGACAAAAGGGACATTGCACAAGAACGGGAAATCCACCGGATAACAGCTAATAGATGTACACTGTCCAGTGGATTTCTAGCCATGTTAGTGGACAAACTAGCAACATTTGTCCAAAAGGGGGTCCACTAGCCTAGTGCATCGTTCCACACCATACATTCACCCTCCAGACGACACGCAACCTGTCGTGCTGCACACCTGCACACACAGTGGTTGGTAGTAGTCTCCTCCATGGGACTGATGGGAGAAGGTAACACGCATGCACATGTGTGTAGCGCGCACACACACCCCCACCCACACAAAACTGGCTGGGCGACTGATGAAGCGGATGACCTTTAGTGTCTGTCCGGCAGCCTGATTTACACAGCCCTGCTTCACCCCACTAAAATAAAATGTCACTCCATTAGGCTGCCTTGACTACGTTGCCATGCAAATGCAGCATTGCACACTACTTCCAGTGTTACCGTTTCCCAGACACAGACGATTTTGTGGCGCAACACCACAGAATGGAAACTGAGCAGCACCACAAATTGATCAAACATCCACATGTAGGGGTATACAGCACTTGCACAACTTTTGTGCCTATAATACATGGGTTCTAAATTTCTGTTTTCTCCTAACTGCGCGTAACTGCGGCGCACAACTCAACCTCTGATTGTTGGAAACCGCTGTCTGTCAAAAAACTCACATGGTTGGCTGCCAGTGTCTTGCTCCTCCTCACAACACAATGTTGATAAACAAAAAAACATCTATAGCTCCATACAATCAATGTTACTTTGTCTGATGGGAACACTGACTGCAGTGCACATTTTCCAAGGAGGAGTAATATGCATTTCATAACTTCTACGGAAGTCAAATTAAGGCACAGCACATCATGTCTTTCCCAGGCCTATTAAGTAGAAGATCAATATACCAGGATTTATTCAACTTATGAACAGCCTGGATAAGCTTCTAGCAACATTGAAATAATGGCTTTTACTCCTGTTACATAGTCGCTTTTATGACTGAAAAACGCATAGCAGCAGAGCCAGGTTTGCAGAACGAATTAGCCCCTCGCTATGTAAACTGATCAGCTCGCCTCATACCTTTGCAGACTGAATCAGAAAAACAATGCTGAGCTGGACTCCGCTCCCATTGATTTACATTAGGCCGTCCCAGGGCCTTGATAACACACAGCAGCTCAGGACTAAAGCGCCATATGCAGGCCAAGCAGAGGCAAGCAACACTGAAATGATTTGGAGGAGTGAGGGGTGTACAGAAGAGAGAGGGGCACGTACGAGAAAGATCGCTGAGGCAAGAATACCATACTCAGGTAGGCCAGGCAGGCTGCAGAATAAAGGGGTGTAGAGAAGAGAAGAGAAGAGAGGTACATGAGAGAGACACAGTAGGGAGGAGGCCAGACAGCCATTGGCAGGCCTGGCAGTTCTGTATTGCATTGGAGGAGAAGAGGATGAGGGGAGTGAGGGAGTGAGGGAGGGAGGGGTTCATGAGAAAGACAGAGTAGAGCAAAGGCAAGACAGGGAAGCGAGCCCTCCTCCACCCTCTGCTGTGTGGGCAATGAGGCGTGTGGCATCGCCTCCCAAATCTCAATTCATTCTTAATGAACTGAGTGCTACGGCAGAGAAAAGGGGGGTTGGGTAGAGGCCGAGGGGGTGGGGTATGTGGCTAGAGAGAAAGAAAGGAAGAACGAAAGAGAGTGGAAAAAAAAGGCAGAGACCGAGATGCATCGAAACAGCTGTGCACACACACAGCTCGGAGGAGCTCTGCCTCTCTTCTTTCTGTCCCTCTTCTTTTGATTTGACACTTTGTTCCTTCTGAGGCAATTTCCCCCGCCCATATTGAAAACAAACACGGCATGTTGTTTCAGGGATAACTTCTGGCCTTCAACCCAATGACTTGACAAGAGAGAGATATCTACGTTCTGAGTGAGAGGGGGGCCGTTGAAAACAAAAAAAGTATGTCAACAACAGAACGAAGATGGGGTTTAGGGACCTACTAAGGGGCTCAAAAAGACAGACAGACACAGGGTATGCAGAAACAGTACAAGTAAAATAAATAAAAAAGAACAAGAGAGCGAAGAGAGAAGGGAGGAGAGGGAGAGATACAAAGCGAGTGCATGCCTATCCCAGCTCCACAGCTCCCAGCCCTGCCCTTGCTGCCTATCTGAGGGGGGGCCTCGTCACCTTTATCTCGGGTAACTGAGTGGCCGAGAGGCCCTGTCTGCACGTGTCACTTGGGGTAAAGCTCAACTGCAGCTAAGCGTGCACGAATTAGCAGTGTAGCTACACGGTCTTCCTAATAGACCCAGGAAGCATGCTTGAGCTAGCCATGCAGCTTGTGTGTAGCGTGCATGTTCCTGCCAGGAAATGCATGCAAACGAGTTAGCCATGAAGCAAAGCCTGTCTGAGGAAGCCTGCATTAGCTAGCCAAACTTCGGGCACAGGCCTCTTAGCTCAGAGTAGCTACATGTACATGCCGTGGCCTTCTACATTCCGTGCCTGTAGTCTCCCCAGGCCGGGCAGCCGCACGAGTGTGAAGCAGGGCCCTTTACTGACGCTCAGCCGAGCGCAGTGCATCCATCGGCTCGCCTGAACAGCCGGGCCCTGATGGGCTGATCTTGTTTACCATGCTTGCTTGTTTACTGTGCTGTCAGGTGTGATTCCCAGAAGGCCATAGGTGGGCCTGCACTGCTGCGGTCGTGCTGTGTAGTCAGGCACAGGCGAGCAGTCCGGCTGTGGCCCGTGCCCTATGCCCCGCACTCTGCTGTGCTCCGTTTTAGACCATAATGGGCTGAGCATAATCTGTGCTCATCTCAGGGGCTTGGCTGTTTACATGCCCACTGACCAACTACAGCCTGCCTCAGTCAATACAAACACCACTGACCAACTACAGCCTGCCTTGAGTCAAAACAAAAACACTGACCAACGCCTTAGAACATAACACTGACCAATGACTCAAAAGCATCTGACCAACTACCAGCGCCTGCCTCAGTTGGAACAAACTCTGACCAACCACCTTCTCAACATAAACAAAACTGACCACCGCCTCACGACAAAGCCTATGACAATCAATTCACTACTATACTAACCACCTGCACATTGATGGCTGCAACATGTCCAGAACTCCGCTGCCAGGATCCTTACAGGCACCAGGCCGTGGCAGCACATCACCCCCATACTTAAGAAGCTTCACTGGCTCCCCATCAAGTCACGCATCACCTACAAAGTACTCCTCCCCACTTTCAAGTCCCTCGATGGTCTGACACCCTACCACCTCACATACCCTCCTCCTCCACCCCTATGACCTCTCAAGGTTCCTGTGGTCCTCTTCCAAGGGCTCACTACAAAACATTGGGAAGAAGCAGGGCCAGCAAAGTGCATGAAGCACATCATGTTGACAAAGATTACTTGTAAAATCCTCCAGATGGCAGATGGTTGTGTACAAAAGTCTAAAAATGTTGCAGTTAAAAAAACAAAGGGTTACTTGGCCAAAATGAATCCATGGTGCGTGTGTGCCCGTCTTAAAGCATCAGTATTCAGGGAGTATGCTAAGCAATGGCATTCCTCAGGACAGAACTGATCTAATAGCCTGCTGCATAGTCCTGTGCCTCAGTGACGAGCAGCAAGCTTAGCCAGAAACACTTCACTGACAGCTCTCCTCACGCTGCCAACCAAACGCCTCCAAAGACACTGGAGCCCCATGCAGGGGTGTCGCCTGGCAACTGTGACCTTGCTGTGGCAAAGAACGACAGATCAATCTGAGATTTTGAGCCAAGGCAGGAAGAGGGATGAGAGGAGAGGGGGGTGAAGGATGAGGAGGGATGACAACAAAAGTAGAAGGAGGGGTAAGGGGAGAGAAGGAGGGGTAAGACGAGGAGGAGGAGGTGGTGGAAGTATGAGAGAGGACGAGGAGGAAAAGTCTGGTTAAGAAAAGATCTGCAGGCCAGAGCTACACAATAAGCAATGACAGATGAATGTATAAAGGGGAGCAGAAAGAGGGCAAAGTACACATAGCCCCCAGCCATCCAGCACCCACACCACACACACCATCTAGGAGGGGGCTGGAGCCTATTAGGCTAAGGACTAATCTGGTGGGTGGGCGAGGGCCCCCATACTCATGTGGCCCCTTACTGCTGATGTATGGGCTGGGAGTTAGCGGCCCTAAGCTCACAGGAAGCCCTGACAACCGCTGGGTCAAGCCAAGTTCACACACACACAGGAAATACCCCCAGACAGGATTTTCACCATACTGACTCTCAGCGAGTGGAACAGGGGGTGGCGGGTGAGCTCTAAAAACGGAGCAGAGACTGTGGGGGGGGCTGATAGAGGGATAGATTTGCTGAGTTTAACTAGGGGGAGGTGGGCTGGGATGGGATGGGTGCAGGGACACTCCTCCAGGGCAGGGGAGAAGAGACGAGGCATGACACGAGCTGGCTGGGAGTCATACGACACTTCAAGACGCCAAGCCGTCCATCCATCTCTCCATCCCTGTACTCCACTGCACTGCTGGCTCCGTTTGACACCTTGCCGCAGTCAGCACTCCCTCTGCCAATGAAGCCCTCAGGACACAGACCATTCACACACACACACACAACAATAAAAAGAACAAGAACAGACCTGGAGATCTGGTGTCATTATGAAACTGTAGCAGACTGCACTACCAGCAAAAAACGGCCGTCCAGCAAGCTGGGCAGCCAGGGGCCTCATTTGTCACCGAGTGCGCCTGAACGCTCTAACCTCCCCACGCCACGTCTGACGCCCAGAGAGGAAACAATGGCCCTACACCACGCAGCAAAGCGACTACTCGCTCGCTAAACCAACAAACTCCCAGCAAGCTTAGGGACAGTAGCAAGCAGCAATCACAATATCATCAGCTGTAACCCACCCAGTAGCCGATCTAGCATCTCAGCTGAGCAAAAGGGAAAAAACACACAGACGTGTGTTTACAGGATGTTGCTGCGTGGCAGAGAAAAGAAAAAGATAGATAAGCTTGAAAGGAAATGAAGCACGCTTGCACAGGTCTGCCTGCCCTGATGACAGTGTAGCGTCAAGGCCATGAGAGAAGGCACATGTTCACTCACACAACACACATGGGGCGCACACACAAAAATGTGCACACACTATTCAGCCCATCATTCTCAGCTGTTGTTACTGTAGAGACACTTTACTGTGCATGTGTGTGTGTGTGTCACTCATGCCTTCATGAACAAGCATATGCATGACTAAGGCTCTGGATGGGGGGTGAGGGCACAGCATGTGTCGCTTGGATTCCCCTGCTTATAGCTCGGGGTTGGTGACACACAAGCTCCCCAGGCACAAGGTGGAGAGGAGAGGCAAGGAAAGACGAGGAGAAAAAGGCAAGGCAAGGAGATACGAGGGGGAGCGGCGTGGGAGGGAAAAGGGAGGATGAGATTGAGTAACTGCTGTGCCCGCAGGCAGCAGGAGAGGGTGGAGAAAAGGGGTGTGTGTGTGAGACATATTTGGGAGGCATGAGACTGGCTAGGTGTGCATGAGACACATGGCCAAGAGGTGTGTGTGTGAGAGAGAGGCATGGGAGTGGGCGTCGGAGAAGAGAGGGAGGTAGAGTTTGCGTTCCATTAGAGTCCAGGCACACTGTCGCCAGAAGAGACACTGGAACCAGCAGCCATTCGCTTCAGAGACTGGTGTCAGCTATTGAGTCCATTCCTCCATCACAAGCATACAGACCACTTATGACAATGACTCAACGCAACACACGCCAATCATGAAGAACAAACATCTGAGGTGTATGGAGGCAAGGTGTGTGTGTGTGTGTGTGTGTGTGTGTGTGTGTGTGTGTGTGTGTGTGTGTGTGTGTGTGTGTGTGTGTGTATGTGGGGAGTGGGACGAACACTGCGCCACTCTACACTCAGGGAAGAAGTGCCCCCTCCCAGCCCATCCTCCTCCGGTTTCGGGGTGGTTTGAGTGGCAGGCGGCGGCATGTCAGCGATCCAACTCGGCCCAAAACCGCAGAAGAATTACTGCTGCTGCTGTTGCTGCGGAGAGAGTGCATGATGAAGTGCTGCTGTGCATGCCTGCTGCAGCTGGACATCAAGTCAGAACACAAACAAGCCTGCCTGCCCTGCACAAAACATTCTTTACTAGTCCTCCTCCCGCTCTGGCTGTGCCTGTGAGCAGCCAATTGTCAAGAGTGAAAGCAGTGAAGGTGGCTGCTTGCAAGCCTTTCATCAGAGACAACAAAGCTGGCAAAGACAGCTCTACTTCCTGCTGTCTCCTGTTGTGGCAGCCTAATGTCACAGTCGACATGGTCACGGTGTGCGTGACAAATCACACATTGACACATCACTGCATCTCTGCCAAGCAATCGCATTCCTATTCAAATGACCACCAGCCCTGTTTTGAGAGCTCTTCAGGTGTGAAAATGGCAGCCATCTCACCGCTCTAGGTGTTTCTCGCTTCACACGAGTTGATCTGAAAACCACAGGCATTTTATGAACCGTTGCCACTTGCTCGCTAAATCCGTCCCCATATCTTCTTCCCGCAAAAAGCAGGGAGGGGCAGCCGAGTCGGTGTGCCAAAAGAAACACCAAAACTATGTGCCATTTTACTTTCGCTCTCGGGAGACGTCTGGCGTTACCACGCTGTGCCCGCCCCCCGGGGGTTGGCAAAGTCTCGCAGACTGATCAGTGTCAGAGCCAGGGAAAAGAAAAAAGAAAAGAAAGAGGGGAAAAAAGCCTCCCATGCAACCCAATAAACCACCCCCTCACCCACCCAAACAGTGGTTGAAGCTGGGACTTCCCAACTCAAGTGCTTTCTGTTGGCTGTAAGGTGTGGCACCATTGCCTCTCTGCACAAAACATGGGCAAGGAAATCTGTGGCATGGCATTAAAGAGGCCCTGACATCTCCATTTAGGCTACCGTGCATGCGTATAAGAACCCACCCCAACCAACCCACTCCCCCACGAAGGCCACACAGGCACTAGACGGAGAAGCAGGGGAAGTGAAGTAGGTAGAAAGGAGAGAAAAGTGGTGCAAGTCCAGGACCAGGACAGCAGTGCTGAGTAAGACACTGCAGTTGAGTTGACAAAACACACATGAAATAGATTAATGGGAAGTGACACACACACACAGAAGGGGAAGCAAGCTAGTGGAGCAGATCATAGAACTCTCCGGTAAATGTGATTTGGGAGGGAAGTGTGTGTGTGTGTGTGTGTGTGTGTGTGTGTGTGTGTGTGTGTGTGTGTGTGTGTGTGGCCGTGGCGTGCCAAAAGATATTGGGGAGGTGCCCACCGTTGATACGCAGGGGAGAGAGAGGATGAGTGTGGCTATGCTGCTGAAACAAAAGGATGATTGTCCCACCGGTGGCCTTGTCCACACAAAGGAGGAAAATAGGGAAAAGACTGTTACTCACACTTAAGATTTCTTTGAGACTCTAAAAGGCCTCACATAGCAAGGGGAGCAGGGGTGACACCAGAACAAAAGTGAAAGCTGCAATGGCATTTCGTAATTGAATAATGAAGGAACTACAGTATAAGGCAAAGTTGAAGAGAATGATTATCCAGTGTGCTGCTGAGACTGAAGGGGCATACAGTGTACATCACACATGATCCTGAAACTTGTATACAAAATCAGACATCTATAAACACGCATTGCGAACTCAGAAAGTTGACGTCAAATCGCATCTTCTGTCCATCGTAAAGTAATCCGAGGATTGAGAATACTCGTGTGAAGAATTATCATTGCTTTGTTGCGAAACACGGATTAGCGACCGCCAAATAACGGAACGTAATGCGCATCCCCAGATCCCCAGTGGAGATAGGTAGGCAATTATCACCCAGCACAAACCCATTCAAATCCGGCAGAGAGGGAGGCTTTTCAAATGAGAGTGCTCCGGAGGCACCAATAGCAAAGGCAGGCAACAATGCCTTTCCAGCCAGGGGGAAATCGAGAAGGTACAAAAAACCCCAATCCGTTCCCACACACCAGACAATACCAGTACACGGCACACGGGTGTATAGGGATAAAACGTGATTTTGTTTCACATGCTTTCATAAATTCCGGAAACTAGAACTAGGCAAATGAGTTAGGTAAAATCTGTCCTGATGGTCCGACTTTGTGCTTCGTTCGGGGGAGCCGATCAATCAATCGAACAGCCACACTGGGTGAGGGGGCACATGGAAGCATCGAACTACATTGTAACAAAACGCTTATTTGTTTTGGGGCAAACGGGCGTATGGCAAGTTAGATATAGTGTGTCGTAATGTGCCCAATCTTAAATGGGGGAGGTGAAATTGTCATAGTCACATCACAAGTATCTGAAGTGTCTAGCCACCAAGGCTACACAAGCTAACAAGACCCGACAGACGACGAGAATTTAAAGTGCACTTGGTTGTGGACGCAGATCAAGCTGCCAAACGCACAGAAGTGTGCCATACTTAAAACAGTTACTGCTTACGGAGGGTAAAACAAAACCGTAGCCATTTCAAGGCAATGCAATGTTCTTCAAAGACTGGAATTTAAAATGCGACACACGCCGGCATGAGGAGGAGTCGGCACCCAACCCCCATCGATTAAGCAGCCAGTGTAGCTAACGTGTTGTGCCATTTCAAATACCATTAGCTGGCAACCTGGTCATTTAAATGCACAGAGATCAGAGACAAAGGGCCAATAGTTTCGCATATCACAAAACATTGTAACAACTTGGGAAATGTTCAGGGAATGTGTGCAGAGTTCAACGGTCAACCTCGCATTTATCAACTGTAAGCCTGGTTTTATCTAGCGTGCTAGAGACAGAGGATTCCCAGATTCACGCTCCCATCTCATTACACTCCCATTTCATCTCGCTCCCACTAGCCAGACTAACGGTACCACCGCCATATTACGGAGCCAGTTATCTTGTTGATGTTAGTTTTTTGTTTCTAACCCTAACCTTAACCCTAACCCTAACCTTAACCCTAACCTTAACCCTAACCCTAAACCTAACCCTAACCCTAAACCTAAACCTAACCCTAAATTGCTTGTATGTGGCAGTATATGATAATACGTGAAATATAATCGGGTGGGGACCGCAAGTCCGGGAGTGATAGAAACACCGGGGACCGCACGTCCGGGAGCGAACTCCGTTGGGAGTCTCAGTCTGTATGCCAGACAGAGGCGTTAGCCGGCTAACCAACGAGTGCTACCTCAACTACCCACATGACACAATGTTATCTTTTCATAAGCATGATGTGACCGCTTGTAGAGAAAAGACAGTTCAAAAATCGACAGTGTTCGTCAGCTGGCAAACACAACGCAATTTGTAAGGACTGATACAATTTCCTGAGCATTATCGACATCTTGTTTAACATGTAGTAGTTGAGGTCACAAGTTAACACCACCTAGCTGAGTCGAACAACAAACAGCCGTTCAACGTGACTGCCACTGATCAGGCATTTACCAACACCGGGGAAAACACGATCATGCTCCATGTAGGCCTATACAATTTCACCGAGTAATAGGCTACTACTTCTCTACTCTGGTGAACTATTTTGAGATCCACATTAATTTATGAATTTGGCAACGGTGGCCAATGCAGCATTGTCCTCCTTAATGGAAATGTAAGGAGACAAAATAAATCAAGTCAACACTGAATGTGGGAGCAGCCAAGGCAATACAACGTAGCTCTAAACCAGCAATACACTCATGAGCAGCCGTATCAAGGCATAAGTGATAATGTGAATGGCCATGTAATCTTGACTGACGTAGCTTGCCTTTTGATAATAACACTTTCGTCCGCACCACAAAGTGTGCTTTTCAGTGACACCAGTTTAACATAGTCGAGTTTGTATTTAAATTGGCCGAAAAACATTTGTTTGACGACCGACACCCTAACCTAGAGCTACCTCCATGTTCGAGTTACGTTAGCTAAAGCAAGCATTAGCTCCACTTTACACCGACCCCCTCCCCCATATCTGGCGAGATACTGTTCCGGTCGTGGGTCAGTGTTTTACTTCAAAACTTACCAGGGGTGAGCCTCTGTTCTCCAACCATAGACTGAGGTGATACAGAAAGTGAAGGACTGTCTGTTGGTGGTCGAAGATTGCATCTTTGAGGGGATGGGGTGCCAGGGGTCCCCGGTAGTGGACTGCACCTTCTTCGCTTCGGAGACTGAGGACTGAGCAGGGCCTCAAACTCCATGGACCGTTTTAACGTTGCTCCACAAGCCATGGTTGCTAAAAATGAAGTTGTATCGAAAATAAACTTGTATAGAGATCCCGTGATGTAGAAAGACTGTCAAAGAATCTAAATAACGTATAACTTGTCCAAAGACAAAAACGGCGACGACCGAGGCAGACTCTCCCTTTTCTCACACAACAGCCACCCTTGACGCCGGGTTGGTTTGGTTAGCCAACTGCCAAAGCTTCTAGCTGCTATCTGTATCTCAGTCACAATGGAGAGCTGTACCATTATGTCAAAGAGGGGGGGGACGAACACGAACTTATTTTTTTATATTTCTAAAATTTTGTCAGAAAATGACTTGAGCAGTAAGCAGTGTTTTCATATGTTAGTAATTTACATTTTATTATTTGGAAAATATACAACTAAATGCTGTATTTGAAAGTTTTCAATGTTAAAATAATTTAACGTCCCCCATCATAATGTCAAGTTCTTCAAAATGCTAGCAGTAACAAGTTAGCTAGTTGTGTTTACTCAAATCAGATCAATGAACTTTTTTTTTTTTGTTTGCTAACATTTACTGCAACATTTACTATTTGAAATTATTAAATCACAAACGTTTCCATAGCCTGCTGTTTTTAAAGCATGTGTGACAAACTGTCTGACACCCAGTGACTACTGTTATTAGTTGTCAAAGAAGTACATTTTGGTGACACTATCATAGAGCTAATCAATATTTTGAAAACTCCACCTCAGCGTATTTCTGCCATGTTTCAACATATTTTACCCTACATCAGGTTGTTGACTATTTAGTGGTATTCACCTTCAGATTCGCTCTGCCCATCCATGGTATTTAGCCATGTGTTATGTGTAATTCCATAATAAGATGAGAAGCATGCCTTATTTATAATTTGGCAATAGGCCTACTCGAAGACACTGTGGAACTTCCTCGTGGGGAAGTGTAGTCCTACGAAACGGACGGTAGCCTTGTGAGTTCAAAGGTGAAATAATGTCAAAGCAAGTTAGGCCTACAGTGTATCTTATGATGGAGAGATTGTCAATCATCAGAGTGCAACGTGTGGCTATATTCATAGCATAAGCTGAAAAGAGACATGAGACATGTAGCCGTCATCTGTCCGTTTCTTTTAAGTTCATGTCACTTTATTTTTGCTTCAAAAAAAAAAAAGGGGGGGGGGGGGTCAGTAAGTTTGAACATTGCCCTTAAATACTACAGACGAGATCATCTAGAATCACACACACACACACACACACACACACACACACACACACACACACACACACACACACACACACACACACACACACACACACACACACACACACACACACACACACACAGAGAGAGAGAGAGAGAGAGAGAGAGAGAGAGAGAGAGAGAGAGAGAGAGAGAGAGAGAGAGAGAGAGAGAGAGAGAGAGAGAGAAACAACGCAGAAGGGGAAAGGTCAGTTTGTGGCATTGTGATCTAAAAGCAGTGTCATAGGTAAAAAAAAAAAAATGTTCTCCCTCTGTATTGAATGAAATCCAAAGCACTGAACAAGCTCTTCTAGTCTAGAAACATCAGTGGAATTTAGCTAGATCTGCAGTTTTGAAACACATATTGAAATAGATATTTTTTTAGTAAATTTACCTAATACACAAACTACAGCATACAATTCTCTAAACGGGATGCTTGGGCATTTTGTAACACACACAACAAGCATGCGTAGTCAAATGATTATGTTTAACAAAAACATGTTTGTGTTGTGCTTTATTGTGTATTAAATTGTACAAATTAAAAAATACAGTAATTAACCTAATTGAATAGTGAGTTGTATGTTGCTCATTAGCCCTCTCTAGAGGCTACTATGGTTACTACCATTTAAAACTTCCTGACTCCTTATTACATGGGCCTCAAACATAACAAATGGGGCCAGATGGGGGGGAAGTAATACTGTGATAATCAGAATCAAATCTGTTGCCCATCACAAAAAAATTGCTATGAATTTCTGAGATTTCAGGCTTAAAGTACTTGAGAACAAATTTCTTTTTTGGTTGTCTTTTCCAGTAAATGATCCTGAGCTGTCATCCACAACAAGATGATTGACTAGCAATGTGATTCCAATTAGAAGCAGAAATGTGCAATATTTTGCAATTGTGTTACTGGTCCGTCCTACTTGAGATCAGATAGCCTGTATGTGAACCCTGAACTGAGATGAGTTGGACACTCCTGCCTTATTACCAAAGTCTCTCTCTATCTTAAACTGTCTCTATTATTACTTCCTTACTTCATGTTGTGTGTTTGATGTGCACTTGTGAAGGATGATCAGGTTTTTATGACCACCATCTCAACATTTCTAGTTCACTTTGTCATGTAGTCTACTGTCCACAATAGTGAGTAAACAAAGCAAACCATGAAACAACTCATAAGAACAAAGTACACCAATCCATCATCCACCTGCATTAACCCACACATGCACATGTGCGTGCACACATACGCACACATGCACACACGCACACACAATCCATTTGCCTTTTATATTAACTCCTCAGCTGCGTTGTTCTGCTGTGTCCACCCTTTTAGACACCGACTCTAAAACAGCCCCAGTCAAATTGGTGTCATCATCATTGTCAAGAGGTAAGCTGCAGTTGCTCCTCTCTCCCCTGAACTCCTGCCCTGCCCCACTCCCAAACCCACAGGGGGCACAGAGCCTCTCCGTGACCTGGCACAGAACACTCTTCAGTTCCCTACGTAGCTCCCTGCAACGCAGCGCGTACAGCAGCGGGTTGACCGAGGAGTTGACCAGGCACAGCGTGCTGCAGAAGGCAAACGCCCTCTGCTGGTCGCGGCTGAGCATGACTGCCACATCGGCCAGCATGAAGGAGAGCGCAGGCAGCCAGCAGCCCACCATAATGAGCAGGATCAGGCCCAGTGTGCGCGCCAGGTGGATGTCCATCCGCATGCGCGCCTGCCCGCCCTGAGTGACCATGCCCGCCCCTGAACCCGCCCCCGGCCCCGGACCTTGCTGCAAGGCGGACACCAGCGCCTCATGCCGGTGGGCCTTCCACAGGATGAGCACGTAGGACACCACGATGAGCAGCAGCAGCAGCAGGATGAAGCTGACCCAGCTGGCCAGGTACAGGTGGCTGACGTAGGGGAAGAGGCGTGAGCAGGGAGGCTGCAGCTGCGTGGGGCACCTCCACCCCATTAGTGGCAGGAAGGACAGCAGCACCGTCACGGCCCACAGAGCCACCAAGCCACGCAGGGCCCGCCCACGCGTCATCAGCACCTACAAGATTACAAAGGAAATAAGATGCTAACATTGATTTTAGGGTTCACATTCCGGACACTAATGCATGCCTCTTCAGCACCTACATCATTAAAAAATATATATCTTAATTAAAATATATATATATATTCACATAGCACATCATCATACTTCATCATCGTCAGTTGATCCATAGATGTATATTCATGCATACTGTGGGTTTGTAAACTTCGGGGCTATTTTTGAGGTTTTTTTTAAGCTTTTACTTAGATGCTTCCTGTGTCTGCATACTTTGACCCATCATNAAGTGGCTGGTACCATTTGAAAGCAGAGACTCTGTAGAAGATTTTGTGATGTACTGCCAATGACTTACAGGGGTTAGAACATCTTTTTTCTGAAATGCGTTAATGAAGACCCCTAGAAATGCCTACATTTCAGCAGTATAGCTGATACATTTGGCCTTGGAAACATATTTAAGACTTAATCACAGGTCTACTGAAGCTGTTTGTCAAAGGAGAACTTGCTACAGTTATATATGACCTTTACCAAGACAATTGTGTGTGGATATACACATGCGTTTTATCAAGTGTGTTTTTGTATTTTTTTTTTAGTTAGTCAAAGTGCACCCCCCATATAAGGTCTTACTGTACAAGAACCTAGAAGCCTTATCATGGTCACATATGAAAGCATACCCCTTGAGGTGTTATACAGTCATCTGCCATGGTTGGATATGCCTTTTGGGTAGTATTACAGAGATGTTGCTGTACAGTACTGTACTGTACTGTACACTATGTACAGTAAAAACATGGGAAGAAAGGGTTATTGTTGAGCAGATTTGAGGTTCCTCTGTCCCTGAGTGTAATACAGAAGAGAAAACCTGGACTCTGGGCTATCATTCAGTCTTTGAATGGAGTTTCTAGCTCTTGCTCTGAGAGAGCTGCAGTCATTCAAAGCAAATGAGCCAACACAAAGTTGTGTGAAACAGGACCTGCCTCCTTCTCTTCTAAAGATTGTCTTTCAGGGTACAGTAGGAATGTCACAGAGCCACTCAGTGTAATCAGCACAGTCTAACAGAGCCCATGTAATCAGCACAGTCTGGGGACCATGTGGAATACCATTGATCATATGAAAAATATGGAAGTGTAGGCAAACACAGCACAATTCCTGAGGGGAAAAAAAACCCATGATCGGTTTTTTTTTTCACAATAAAGTGGTTTAGTTTGAGTGGAGTTGTACAACTTGTGGTTGAAATAAAGTTTTTTAAAAAAAACTACACTGTCATAAACCTTGGATTGCAACAGACATTTTGAGACCATGCTGATAAGGATATGTTCATGTTTGGATGTCCACTCATCCTAGGAAGGTAGGGAGACATCAGGCGAGGGGTGCTTGAGGGGGTCAAATTTGAAAGGTGACATTGTGTAATAAATTGATAATAATGCACATACAATATGTTCAAACCTCTGTAAAGTAGTGCTGAATGTATTCCTGAGGGTCTAAGCTTTCCAATGATATATATGTTCCTGGGTTTATTACACCACCTGGATTACAAACAATTGCGGAATGAAGATCAAGTTGACATTTAAGTTTCATTGGACCCGGTACAGGGCCCTCCGAAGCTTAAGAGGTTAAAAAAATAGGTAAATAGGAAACGATCTTGCTGTTTTGGTACTGTAACAACGGAATCTGTAACCCAACAAATGTTAACTGCAATATGAGTTGATAAGACAGTGAGACAAGGACAAACCTTGTAGCCGGAAGCCTGGTAGATGCAGGGGGTCTAGGTGGTGGTACAACTACAGTAGGCCTGCTATTTATACTGCATATTTAAGCAGTATCGTACTATATTTTACATTATGTTTACAAGCATAGCTCTAAATCAACACCAGCCAACTGGCCAAATGCTGGCGAAATTTCAGTTTGACTGGTAGAAAAGACCAACTTCCTAGCCACTTTGACCCTTTAGTGAGTGAGGGTTTGGCTGGTAAGATTAATATCCAGACATCTACTTTTGCCTGGTTATGAAAAAAGTTTAATTTAGTGGCCTGTTTACAGTGTATTTTACAAAGTAAAACGTGTAGCTGGAGGCCTGGTATGCAGAGGTATTGTGGTGGTAAAGCATTTACAGTGACTGTATGGTGATAACATACAACAGTATATTTCACAAAGTGAACCTTGTAGCTGAAGCCCTGGTAGATGCAGAGGTATCGGTGATGGTAAAGCATTTATGGTTATTATACAGTACAGTATATTTCACAAAGTGAACCTTGTAGTTGCAGGCCTGGTAGATGCAGAGGTATCGGTCCAGGGCGGTGAGCAGCAGGCTGCCCACGGAGGCTGTGAAGGACATGGTGACCCCTCCCAGCTTAAATAGGTACTCCGCCTGGTCGTCACAGCGCTGGAACAGGTGGAAGTCCAGAAAGCTGCAATACACACCAGCTGAACAGCTGTCATTTGATCCTCCTTATGAAGAGGCAGGGATATTATGGTTTTATTCTATTTTATGGCAGCCGTGGCCTGGTGGTTAAGTAGGCGGGCTTAGATCACAGGGTTGCAGATCTCAATCCCACCCTTCCACTCTCGATCTCACTCCATGATGTCTGAGGTGCCCTTGAGCAAGGCACCTAACCCCACACTGCTCCATACTGTAACCCCTGTACTTCTACCTAAATTGCTTTGGACTAAAACGTCAGCTAAATGCAATGTAATGTAATGTTTTGCCTTGCTGCAGATAGTGTGATAACTTTGTATAACAGTAGTAAACCTCCCACCCAAAGCCTCTTACAGGTGAAGAAGACCTTTATGTCAGTGGCATTGTACCTATACCATGCTGAATTGGAGCGTGAACCACAAGGTTGTAAGTCGGAGCCTTGAGTGGCAGTCTGCACAGGAAGCCTTCGGTTACATATGGAAGTAACCACAAGTATATCTAGTAGCCTATACTAACACTCCATCCATAATAATAATAATCACAGGAATTAATTCAATTTTGGAGGTAATTTTCAGGATGGCAGACTTTCTACATGACTGACTTTTTGTTTGTGCCATAACAAAAGAATGGACATGTTTGCATCAAATCCTTTCAGCTGACACTTTAATAGGCCCAGTAAATGAGCTGCATATATTTTGGAGGCCTCACATGGTCAAGAGTGCAGTAGCTTTGTATAGTAATCTTTGAGGGGATTGGGGATATACTTCTGCCAATTGGGGGCATCTGCATGGACTTAGTTTCAATATGTTTGTATTTTTGCTCCAATTCCACAACACGAACATAGACTCTTCTGTGATTCTTGGTTTACAGAAATCCAACAGTCTCTGGAGCAATGTGGGCCTATGGGCACTTTAGCTATGGATGAGACACAGTCATCTCACCTAATGGTCATGCACGCACGCACGCACGCACGCACACGCACACGCACACACACACACACACACACACACACACACACACACACACACACACACACACACACACACACACACACACACACACATCGTTGCCATTGTATGTGGGTGCATCTTTGGACAGATGTAAGCTTTTTCAAGCTGTTGTAAGCACTCTACTCCTCCAGCTCTTTAATTTGGGGGCTACACCGAACTAATCTACACACACACACACACACACACACACACACACACACACACACACACACACACACACACACACACACACACACACACACACACACACACACACACACACACACACACACACACACACACACACACTTCATATCAAAGCGTCTCACAGAATCAGTGAAACCCACATCAACACACAGACATTTACACACACACACACACACACACACACACATACACACACACACACACACACACACACACACACACACACACACACACACACACACACACACACACACACACACACACACACACACACACACACACACACACACACTCACTCACTCACTCACCTGATGGTGTAGAAGCAGCTGGCAAAAGTGTCTGCCAGGGCTATGCTGGCTATGAAGAGGTAAGATGGCCGCTTGCGCAGTGCCCTGCTGCAGACTATGAGACCCAGGACCAGCAGGTTCTCCAGGAGGGTCAGGGGGCCCGCCAAGAAGCAGATTGAACCAATGGCACGCCGCTCACGCTCCGACAGCACATGGTACAGCTTCATGCATTCACTCTGATTGGACAAGGGGTCTGGGAAGAATAGAATAGAATAGAATAGAATAGAATAGAATAGAATAGAATGTTTTTTTTACTGTCACCTCACTCTGCCAGGTTGGACATTGGCCTTGGAAAGGAAAATTTGTCAGTGGACTGCTATGTTACAATCTCGACTGCCATATTAACTCAAGTATAAAAGTCTCAAGTATAAACTGCCATAGCTCAAAACATGTCAAATTCATATTAAGCGCAAAGGAGGACAATGGCGATTTCAGGACTACATATTGTATGAGCAACGTCACAAGGAAAGCTTAGAGTTGAGAAAGGTTTATTTATTGTTTTAAACCAGTGACGGCAATAATGGCACATGGGATCTTTCAATTAAGTGGGTTTTCATAGACAGTGCCCCCTTCCTTTGTAATGTTATTAGATTATGCTGTATGGTAGGCTATACAAGTTTAGATTGCCTGTGTGTATGTATGTGCGTGGGTGCACACACGTGTGTGTGTGTGTGCGTGTGTGCGTGTGCGTGCGCGCATGTGTGCGAGCGAGCCTTTGTGAGTGTGTGTGCAGTGTTATGAGGGTTCATATGGCAACAAATGATGCCTGGTGCCAGGCGCACTGTGCTAACTGTCATTAATGAGATACTTACCTGTGGGGCCAGGCGAGCTGTCATTACTGCATAGTGGGCTGCTGCCTGAAAATGTCTCTGTGGTTTCCTGCGGAACACAGTTGCATGGCTTTGAACCTTTATGGCCAAAGGTTATAGTTGCATGAACATCAGAACACAGTTGCATGGCTTTGAGCCTTTATCTGGCCATAAATTATAGTTATTGCTCGTCTCATCACAAATGTTTAAAAGCAGACTATTTTCTTTGGGATAGTGATACGTTTATTGATTATAAAATGGCATTATGTAATATGATAACATTCAGAATGACTGTTTTGTTTGATGCAAATGCAAAATCTAGTTTATACCGTATTCTCGAAAATATTCTGTGGTAAAGCCAGACAATCAATCCCTCCCACCCACTTTTCCATCCTCTTATGCATCTTGCTTCAGACACCACTTTCTTTTTTTTCTTTCTTCAATAATCTGCACTGCCGTGGGGGATAGTCAGTCTTATTGGATTTTCCAGAGGTGAGACATGCCAGACAAGCTATTCCCATCATCTGAGGGGCTTTTAGCAGATGAGCGCTGGCGAAGCATCCTGACAGAACTGCTCAGGGAGCCCAGAGATCCTCAGGGACGACAATGGTGTTAAGGTCGCTGGTCTGGATGCCGGAAAGTGTTTGGCATAGGACTCAAAGGAAACAGCTTTCAGTAAAATTGCTGCAAGACAAGTCAGGTCACAGATCCACCGATAAACTAAACTAGAGCTGACCAAGTTGGGGGTATGTGTATCATCATAAAAGAGAGAGAGAAAAAAAAACATCAAATATTATGAATTATAGGGTGAGTATTCTACATAACGGAATTCAAGAACTAGAAGAGAACTGACTAAAAGAGTACTGATGAACCGTGAACAGCTAAATGTCTCCCTCTGCTGGACAAAAGCAGACAAAACAGAAATTCCAGTGATGTTAGAGTGGCGGTAACTGTGTCTGCCAAGTGCTAGTCATAGTGCACAATCCATAGAGCAATAAGCTGCCCAAGAACAGTAGTATCAGCCATGAAACATTAATGTTGGAACCCTTTTCATTCGAGGGGCCACAAATTCGTCAAGGTTCTCGAGGGCCGCACTATGAACACAAACCAGGATTTTCCCCTGCACTTTAGGCCTATATTGAAGACAGCCAGCTTTAAAACAGGCACCACCTTCTCTTGGTCCCCTGAGTATAACTTAATTGTATTGCAAATGCAATTTCAAAGACTCCTTTACAAAATATGTTGTATTTCATGTGAAGCAGCACAACATTGACACCATGACGGCCCTAGAGACATGTGTCTTCAACAAGTTTGAAATGAAAAAATCATCAGTATCTCCAATTCACTTTTAAATCAATGCCCCAGCAATTTAAATCTTTAATGAAAGGAAGGCTTCTGCACAGCCCAAATAAGTACAGTTTGAACAGCTCATTTGGAGCACAAACATGTCATGGACATGTTCTAAACATCATGTATGTCATAATTAGCCTTTTGTGCAGCACCCCTGCTCCTGTCCGTACACGCTTCATTGCGAGTGTCACTTCCCATTTCACTGGTCACTCAAGTTCTATATCAGAGGGCACCCATAATAAAAGAAATACATTACTCGAAACTGTGGACTACGAATGCTATACTGTAACATGGGGAATTTGTACACATTTAAAGCATCAGCAATCACTGAATGAAACACAAAAAAACAAAAAAAGTTTCAGAAGTCTGAGGCAACACTCAGGAAATGAGCAGCACGAACAATAAGCCACAGTCATTGCAAACGGCCCGAGTGTACTTCCCCTGTTAGCAACCACTGGCACACTCTTCTGAGAGATAAAGGCTTTTGCGTAAGGTGCTCCATTTGCATCATTGGGAGCGTGATGCCCTGCCGTCACTGAAAAATACACACAAAACCTCATCCAAGAAATGTGTATACTTCAACTCATTTTGAACTGAAGTTGATTAATGCTGACGGGTGGTGAGTGATGGCAGAATGACACTCAGGTTACTGTATGTATAGCTCCTAACTGTCATCTGTGAAACCACAACACCAAACCCCTGCTTAACTGAACATGAGTACTGCAGACATACAAACGTTTGTATCTTTTTTCTTTGTTTCTTTTCCATCCGATTACAAAAAAATGATGCATTAACACAGTACAACCATGCCAAATAATAAATGACATGCCATTGTGAAAATTTCCGATGCTGCTTTGGACACAGCATGGGAAGACATAGCACAAAAAAGTTGGATGTTCCTACCATAGCTGTGTGATATCCTGGTCTGCGTCTCCGTCTGACTGCTTTCACTATAAGTATGAATATTCTTCATGAAAATTCACTTCGGAATGGAGCATCTATAGCTCATATTGACACCGCTGCTCTGCTCTGATTGCAAGACAAGTCCCCGCCCCCAACAACCAATGACAAAATGAGACAGGGGTGAGAGAGAGGAGAGGAGAGGAAGGAGGAGAGGAGTGGTGTTGTAGAGGAGGGAGGGATTAAAAAATTGGTGATAGGAGGCAAGAGCTGGGCCGGGGGGTGGCTAACAGAGAAAAGAAAAAGGATGGTTAAGGAGAGAGGGATGAGGGAAAGTGTGTTAGACAGAGGAGAGGAATGAGGGGAGTAGTGGTAGAGAAGAAAAAAGGAGGAACAAGGGGAGGGGTAGTGACACAGATGGAAGGGTGCAAAATAATTTCATCCCCAAGAGCAACTGTTCTACTTACGTAGCTCTTGTCATAGATGAAGCGGTTCCTGTCTTATCTTTACTGTTCATGCCTCTATTTATAAATGGCATTCTGTTTAGGCTAGACTGCTACTTGAATATTATTTTTTCAAATGAAGAGCAATGTCAATGTCCTCTAAAACAGTGGTTCTCAAACTTTTTTTTGAAGAAATGCCCCCCCCCCCCTTACCTCATCATAAACCTTCCAACACCACCCTAACCCCCAGCTGTCTCTCAACACCCCTCAAAGGCTCTCTAACGCCCCCTGAGCCATCAAGAAACTAAAATGTTCAGAACGTTTTGTTTGTCTTGGCCAAAAACCTCATTTCTGACACGTCTTCAGACTGTTATCTTTAAAACGCTTTGTCCGCTCATGCTGACTCTCACTGATAATAACACACGCTTTCTCTTTTCCGCTGCCTACATGCACACACATATGCACGCACGCGCACACACAGACACACACAAAAGACACGGCCGAATTCATCCAGCACACACACACGCACACACACACACACACACACTTTCTCTATCCAAGACTTTGGCCCATGAGAGTGGATAATGCCAAAGAAGTGTGTGTGTGTGTGTGTGTGTGTGAGAGAGAGAGAGAGAGAGAGAGAGAGAGAGAGAGAGAGAGAGAGAGAGAGAGAGAGAGAGAGAGAGAGAGAGAGAGAGAGAGAGAGAGAGAGAGAGAGAGAGAGAGAGCTGTGGTGACGCCTGACTCCCTTGCCCCCTGTCCTAATTTTCAACTGGTGCGAAGAGTGTGAATGCTCATGGTCAGCAGTAAGCCCATGGGCAATTGTGAGCATTTCTCACAATCTCACACCGTTAACACTTAAATGATTTCTGTATAACAACCTCATAATGTTAAAACTAGGCCTAGTCGCCACCGACTATCCCTGAAACTCGACGTTTCCAGTCCCCCATCATTTCTACCACTCCCGTCCATCTATTTATAAACTTATATATCAAATACAAAATATAAAATAAATATATTTAATACATAGATAATTGACGTGCATAGCCATAAAACCAAACGAATATTGTGAAAACGAAGCAAAAAATATGGGCGAATGGTATCACTATTTTAATGCTTCATTACAGTGGATCTACCACATTAGGTAGCCTACATAGCCAGTGTAACAAACCATTGTAACAACCACGTACCAATGTTGTACTTACATCGTTTGTGTGAAACTGGTATTACATGGTATTACATATTGCTACACTGATATTACACTATTACATGGGATTAACCCTCTGGTTGTGTTACGGTCAAAAATTACCGTTTTGAAACTTCATTCTTAAATAACTTCTCTATTTTTCATCATACACAAATGACACTTCATGATATCCTCCAGCTAACCTATTCAAATGGTCAAAATGAAATATAATGAAATTCCTAAAGAATTGTGGAAGATACACCAAAAATGACCGGACCCTTCATTTACATCTCCCAAAGTTATATAGGCTACAGTTATATTACATTCACTTTTCTCTGACATTCTTTTTTGTTAGGCTTTTCAGAATACAACCATATTAGCTAGGAGGCTTAGACCCTTTTTAAGACCCGATACTTCAGTTTGTGATACAAGCGCCAAAATTGGTACTGGTACTCCATAGACATTACTATTTTCAAAAAGTACGCGGGCCACTTCAAATTCAAGATGGCTGCCCATTTTCCAAGATGGCCGCCATACAGATGTGAATTAGCAACTGAAACAACTGTTCAAATGGTCATACAAGCACCTAAATCGTCATAGATACTCCTTAGACACACATCTGTTGAAAAGGCATGCAGGCCACTTGAAATCCAAGATGGCTGCCCATTTTCCTAGGTGGACACCATACATATGTGTAAGGTGACTGAAACATTTGATAAAATAGTGATACAAGCATCAAACTTGGTACAAATACTCCATGACATGACAAAAAGATGTCGGTCAATTGAAATACAAGATGGCTGCTCATTTTCCAACATGGCCGCCACAATTTTCTGGACAGCCCTTCCACCCATTGCACATTTCCCAACAGCTAACTAAATATGGATGGCATTCATAATACCATGAAAGGTATGATCTGATCTTCTGTCCTGCAGATGGCTATAGCTGCCATTGTGAGTGCTGGAACATTTTAAAATTCCTATACTTTTAGACAACAAGATAATCTAAATTCATCAAAGCGATTATGGTAATCTCTCAAATGTCCTCAAATCAGAGATTATGAAAATGTCTCCATTAATAAGAAGCAATGGTAGCCATCTTGAATTATACATCGCCTTGTCATGTTTAAAGCAGGCTATTTTTTTTTCCAAAAAGGATGATGTCTAAGGAGTATTTGTGCCGAGTTTGGTGCTTCTATCACAATTTAAACGTTTTTCAGTTATGGAACTTCTGCAGTAGGTGAATGGGTGGCCATCTTGAATTTCAAATGGTGCATACACCACAGGAAAAACAGCTGAGTAATTTTCCCAGAGTCACAACAAATTTCCTCTTAACGAGTATATTTATCTCTGAATCGAGTTCATAGAGTAAAATTTCGAGTAAGAGTAGGAGCAAATTTTCAGAGTAAATGAGAAATAGGCGGAGCTTCTTGCAAAGTTAAGTTTCGTTTTCCAGCCATATTGCATTTTCTACCACCACTGCTGCTGAAGTCACGGAACAGCTCTCTGGAGGGAGAAATTCGCTGGATTTGAAAGTGAGTGTGTTTATAATCTTTCATAATCTATATGCGTTAAAATGTAGCCTAGGCTATTACAAAACCCCATAGCATACCCTTTCCATTTCCCATTAGGAATATTGGGTGTTGTTTCTTTTAAAACATGAGACTGAACCGTAATGTTATTGAGCTGTCAGTTGTGTTGAACGTGAAACTGTTTAGTGTTTATGTCGTGTTGTAGTTAATTTGCCGGTACAACGTACAACAAACAAGTTATGCCTTTAATGGACCGTAAATGCATCGCAACAAACCGTAGGCAATGCAGCGAGTGTTCGGCTAACATTGGTAGCTTTCCGTTGGCATTGCGCCTCCGAAATGATCTGCTCGTCATTGTGACTAAATGTAGGCGAATTGTACGGTACGGTAGAGCTGTGGTTTCTAGCAGGTTGTGGAATTAGCACTGGGTGTGAAATAACAACTGGCTGTGAGCTGGATACTGTTAGCGTTGCCGTGTTTGGAAACCACATGTATGTAACTCTCGTTAGAGTAAAAAGTGGTTTGTTGTGGTAAGGGTAAGTTAGGGAAACCACAGTAGGCTCTGGATGAAAATCGCATGAATGCAATTCATGCAGTCCGACCTAGTCTATCAAATTGTGGAATTAAGCCCTGGATGTGAAATAACTGGTTGTGAGCTCGAAAAGGTTAGTGTTGCCGTGTTTGGAGACCACATGTATGTAGCTCTGGTGAGAGTAAAGTAGTTCTTTTTCTAACTTCGCTCGGTGTTTCACTATGGGATACGCTTGGGCGTGACCATCTATGGAAGCTCCAATGACATTACGTCTGTCAAAGACAGACAGTCGACGCAGTCGGGCTCCGCCCGCTTGGGGTGTCTACCCTCGTCGACACGCTGAGTCCAGCATTCTCGCTTTCTTCCCGTGAAGATCTACTACAAGCTCCTCGCACCTGCCAAGGCTGTGCTCGCTTAACCGTTCACAGACGGACCGTCCAGGACCCCGTCGCCGAACGCGACCGCGGCCGGTAAGTGCTATATTGTTTGCCTTCGTCAAGAAGTGCATTGAAGGTTTGCAGTTAAGTCAGCTTACTTTCCAACTCTAGTGAAGTGTCCGCGTCGTGGCGAACTTCAAGTTTAGCATGGCGGGCTACCCAACCCACCTAGCTACCTAACTTCAGCTTAGCCTGATTTAGCTACCTCTACCTCCACCGAGCACTCGGGTGCCGGTGATAACTTATTAATGGTAAGCTACACCGTACAACAGGGAGCGAGAACGCCGTACTCGCTACTCTGTTTGACTATTTTCATCTGTTTTCTGTTTGTAACCCACCGCATGTTAACCCACTCGGCGGGAAACAAGTTGCTAGCTTCGATCTGGAGCTACAAGTTTAGCATGGCGGGCTACCTAACCCACCTAGCTACCTAACTTCAGCTTAGCCTGATTTAGCTACCTCTACCTCCACCCAGCACTCGGGTGCCGGTGATAACTTATTAATGGTAAGCTACACCTTATAACAGGGAGCGAGAACGCCTCACTCGCTACTCTGTTTGACTATTTTAATCTGTTTTCTGTTGGTAACCCACCGCATGTAAACCCACTCGGCGGGAAACAAGTTGCTAGCTTCGATCTGTAGCTACCCCGCACGTGCGGCTAATCTGCTAACACTGGTGTTAACTGAAGTAATCACTTGTTATGACGAGTTCTTCGAGTAACACTACTCTCCTCTCTCTTTTATTCTGAAAGATGCTTCAGGCAATTCCCCTGCCATAGGGAAGAGTGAAAACAAAGAGTGAAGAGCCCGTTGCCCCCCGTGCCGGCGTCACGCAGCCCACCATGGCGGGCGGAGAATCCCAGGTCTGCATGGAACCCTACCATGCACATGCAACGGTTGCAGGCCGCCATACCTGCACCACTGCGTGGACAATACCAGAGGGAATTCGGGAGCGGAGGCTGAATGTGGTGATCGTCACTAACAGCCCCCATGCACAAGTCAGACTCTGTGGATACCATGCCACCCGAGGACGACCCCAGCTTAGGCTACCCCCTCTCACAGGGAGCAGGAGGATACCCAAGCATAAAGCACAATACCAGGGACATCACGTCGCTGCCCCCTCGACCCCAACAGGGTGGGCGACCTATCCGGCAGTAATCAAGGCCCCCCAGTGACCATGCTGACTCGGCGGCCCTCTGCTCAGGATGCAGGAGACAAGGAAAGGGACCAGCAACACTGCCCCCAACCCCCCTCCCTCCTCAAGTCCAACCTGGCCACCCCTCCCAGCAGTCCTGGCCTGTCTGAGAGATGGCCCCCTGTCACTGGAAGTCTTACAAGTATTCCAGATGTGCCCTAACCGACGGGCTGTGTCGACTATGTCCAACATCGCTCTCCCCTGCGAGAGAGACAGATAGGTGGGCGAGCCGGTCCGATTGCTCTCTGATGCTGTCACCAGGTCCAGACGGACACGGCAAAACAGACACTCAGGCATCATCTACACGCTGCACCAAGGGCCCGGCGCTGTGCTGGTGAAGATGAGGGAGACAAGGTCTCGGCAGGCAGAAGGATGATGCTCTCTGGGCGAGCCTGACACACAGGCCGCCCCCAGGCCCCAACCTCCCAGACAGGTCAACACTGCCAAGGTAGTCATCCTATGGAGAGAGAGGCCATAGCCTGCACCTTAAGGGTTAGAACGGTCAGAAGCTCAAGGTGCTTCAACCCAGAACAGAGGCCCAAACTGTCCAAACGGCCTACAGGACCCAGTGGCGGACCTGACAGCCCAGGCTCACTTGTTCCCACGTCCTCGCCCACAGCGGAGAGGAAGATGGAGAAAAGGTTATGTCTTACAGGTGTTCAAAATCTGAAACTGCAGACAAAGTGTCACCAAGCACAAATCACACCCAATCTCAGTGTCCAGTAAATATACATTATTCGCACCTAGGCCGTGGGCCAAAGGCGAATCTGTTGATACAAAATAAACGCCAATGCTACACAGAGGGTAAATTCACCAATCTGTTCAGTATACAAAGATCTTTATCTTCCTAGCAAGGGCCAGGAACGATTTGGTCAACACATAAGATGCACATAATGCATGAGAGCGGTCTCATCGCACTAAGGTGTTAAGTAGACTAAGGTCATTCGCACCAAGGCAGGGCCAAGGGCGAATTTTATTAACACAATATACACACATTGTGTCTCACCAGACTAAAGTGTTAAGTAAACAAAGGTCATTCGCATCTAGGTAGGGGCCTAGTGCGAATTGTCTTAACACATAACAATGTTAACATGTTATAAACATGCACACTTACATCTCACCAGACTAAAGTGTTCAGTAAACAAGGGTCATTCGCATCTGGGCAAGAGCCAAGGGCGAAATTGTTACTACATAACTAACACAAGTAATGCAAAGCAGTAGCCTCTGTCTCGCCAGACTAAACTGCTCAGTAAACAATTATCATTTGCATCCAGGCAGGGGCCAAGGGTGAAATTGTTAACATTATGCACACAGGGGATACTATCACAGTAGTCTCAGCAGTGTTAAGTGAACAAATATCCCTCGCACCCAGGCGAGGGGCAGATTTGGTAACACAAAAGTGGCTCCCCTTGCAGCCTAGGGGTAGCCTCAACAGACCAGTGTGCTTTAAAATAAATAAAGAATGCCATCCCCATCCAGGCCTTGGGCCAAGGACGGAGTTGTTATTGAGAAGTCACACACGAGGTGTACAAGTACAATATACTGACACCAGAAATCTCTCAAAAATAAATACGGTACATAAATTAAAAAAGGGTGCACCACTGTCATAACACCACCAGGGCGCACCATTTCCCCTTTATTAGCAGCGGAGACATAACAGAGATCTCTCCGGTGACGCTACTAGTGTGCGTCACGTCACGGCTGCGTGGGTAACGTGACTAACGTCATATAAGAGCGACGGGTCATGCTCATCCATGACGTACAGTCATTGAGAGTACTCTCAATGCGTACAGTACACAAACGCAACACTACTTTATTCCACTGTAAGTGGATAAAGAACTTCTGTTGATCACAAAACCACCTAGGTTCAGTGGAACACTAATTTAAGGTCAGTAGACTGAGTTCTCGAGTTACGAACGAAGAGATCCTTTCTTTTCTACTCTAAGGAGCCGTCAATGGGCTCTGTTCAACATACTGCGCGATCTCAGCTGGAAAGCGCATTTTACAGGCCGTCTTATAAAGACAGGTATGCCACAATCGCATACATCTGACAACAAGGTGCTTTGTCAATCATATCATCGTCTCGATTTTGGGGTTGTCACAAGAGTTACAGCAGATGATCTTATCACAAGGCTGTAGCCTGTCTGAAATCAGAATGTGTATTATGAGTTTCGCCGCCACGGCAAAACATACAGCATCTCGCTGCCTCAACCGGCGATTGAGGACGGCGTTAGCCCCTCGGACAGGCTTGGGATCAGAATACTGTAATTAAGACAATTTCCCCTATTGCTCCCTCTCGAAGGAGTCAGCATTAGATTCCAGGACGGCGCTAAAGCATCGAGTGAATTTGGGTTCAACAAGTCACCGTTAGTAGTAGTCAGACAAGGTCTAGACTACAGTTGGTGTAACGGCATCCGCTGTTACGGTAGCGAGAGGTGTCTCTCTATGATGAAGGGCTTCTACAGTAAAGCTTACAGTAAAGCTTACTGGCCACGTTGTTCATGCAGTGGTTTCACCATCGCACGTCCAGGGCGACCATATACATTAAGTGTTCTGGGCCCTGAAACATTTCCAAAACGATGTAGGTGGTTGAGGAAACTATTGCTGGGTCACAGTTTCTGTTAAGTCTGCAGAACAGGGCCAAGGGGAACATCCTCTCTACTCTCAAACATCGGCTTGTGTGGGGCAGGGGTTGGTGCAGGTTTTTGCTCTACACCTTGTAAGGAAACACACAGTGCCCTCTATTCCTCCTTGGCATATAAGATGCACTAAACTGCTATGGGCAAAACACCCTGCTCTATGCATTCACACCAATAAGCATAATAACCCCCACACTGGTCAGAGTCAGGCAACAGAGCCTGCTACTGATTTTGTTGGCCCAATTATGTCACCCTATGGGGTCACGATTGTGTAAGGTTGTTCGGAGGGCCCTCAGGGGCCCCACCTCTACTGAGAGATCCTCTCAGACAAGAAGCTATATTTTTAATTCACACCTAGACAGGCTGGTCCGGTAGGCTCATTCTGTGAGAGGTAGAATTCAGACGCAGTCGCCCTCTCCCAGCAGTCACCGAGACTGTACTAGGGGCGACAGCAGCATACACACTTCATACTTGGTCATAAATGGCGTGTGTTCAAGGTATGGGGCACACGGAGACACTTCTCCCTAACGCCCTGTTGTTCAGCTTCTTCCTACGGGATCTTATACACAGGGTTAAAGTCTTTCCCAATAGGAAAGTTTACCTTGCTGCATTTTCAGCCAGCCACTTAAGTTTTGAGTACAAGCCAGCAGGGTAGTACTCCTTGGAGACTTAGTTCTGGTTAAGTTGAGCCACACGCTCACCCCTCCAAATCACTGGTTTGAAGTTTAGCTCGTCAATACTGTTCTAATACAGCATTAACCACCATGAAATGAGTGAGTGAACTAAAAGCCTTCCTTGTGAGGCCCTCTTGTTTTACAATCTGACTCTGATTTGAAGAAGGTGCGTCTTCTCCCCATCACAGATTTATGCCCAGAGCAGGACTTTCTTTAGATGTCGGAGAAAGGACCTGGATGCCCCGCACCCTGCCCCCTCACTCAGAGGAGGGTCAGGAGCTCAACTATGTGTGTCCTGTTAAAGCTCTGTGACTATACAGAATTTAGCAGAGTTCAACTTTTTGTGGCGGCCACACACCATAAAGGACTACCACTGCCACGTCAGGGGTTGTCTCATTGGATTGTGAAAGCTACAGCGGTTGCCTATCAGAATAATGTCTCGCCGGCCCCTTAGGGACCTAAGAGCTTATGCATTAACAGGAATGGCCAATTCCAGGGCACTGTCCACGGGGTTGCCAATGGTAGGCCTGTGCAATGTAGCGAACAGGGCCCCAGGGTACACGTTCGCCCGCTTTCATGAGCTAGAGGTATCTGGCCGACACTTATCTCACGCTGTACTAGGTTCTGACTCCCCAGCAGCGATCTATACATTCTGACCGATGCTACTGTAATAAGGGCTTTACATAGCGTGCATTCCGGGAGTGGGCTATATCTCCCATAGTGAAACACCGAGCGAAGTTAGAAAAAGAACGTTAGGTTATGGCTATAACCCTCGGTTCTTTGATAACAGAGTGAGGTGTTTCACCTATTTTTCCCTCCTTGCACTAGTTGTTAGGTGGGGAAGAAACCGTTAGAATGCTGGACTCAGCGTGTCGACGAGGGTAGACACCCCAAGCGGGCGGAGCCCGACTGCGTCGACTGTCTGTCTTTGACAGACGTAATGTCATTGGAGCTTCCATAGATGGTCACGCCCAAGCGTATCCCATAGTGAAACACCTCACTCTGTTATCAAAGAACCGAGGGTTATAGCCATAACCTAACGTTTGTTGTGGTAATGAAAAATGGATGAAAAGTGGATGAAAAATCACATTCCTGCAGTCCCATTTGATGTGACCGTCTGACCGATTATTCCAAAAGTTGTGTGTGAAGGCTGTCGCAGTTTTGCAGAAGGCACGAACTATTTTTCAACCTGTCGCTGCGTGGCCAAGTCACATGTACTTGACTCTGAGTAGAGTGACGCACACGTGGTGCTGTCCCAAAAAAATATCCGGTGCTGTTCAGCTTTGCGTTGCGCCCGTTCTGATCGACCGTAGACCCTACACTGGCGATAGTTCATTGTGTTCAGAAGGATACTCAAAGCGGAAAGATTATAACACATTGTTTTTTTTCCACCAACAGGATGGAAAACACCACCGTTGTCAGAGTGAAATATAAAGATCAGAAGAAATATGTGTTTTCTCCAACAACATTTACATTCGAGTCATTTTTGGAATGTGGTAAGGGTTTAAAACCGAAATAAACACTTGTAATGTTTAAATCATGTGTAAACTTTGAATTTACAGGACTGTTGAGAAACATTAAGCCCTTCTGCCTAAATGACTACATTACTGCCTTATTTATTAGGACTAAATTTGGCTATTACATTACTGCCTTTCATATCAGGGCCTGTTTTTTTGTTTTTTTAACCTCTTGAGCACTTTAACTTGAAAACCTTAAGTATTGCAGCCTACCCCAAACACAATTCCGTTGCCTTTTTTGACAATGACAATAAAACGTTGAATCTTTCTCCTCTTAAGTTGCCAGGAAATTTGACCTTCCGACAATGGACATTAAAGTCTTTGATGAGTCAAGGACCGAGGTTGATCAGGAAGCTTTTGCATACTTGATGAAGCAGCCAGATGTTCATGTCCTGGAAATTGATATCCCAGAGGAAGGAACATCTGAAGGTAAATGCAACTTAGTTTTACACTTTACGCCAACACAATTGTCTGTACTTCCTGTTGATTCTTGCCCTCCAGCTGCAGTATTCAGCTGGTGTGTGAATGTGGGAAAGAGAGAGACAGAGAGTGTGTGTGTGTGCGTGTGTTTGCGTGTGCGTGTCTGCTTGTGTATGTATGCACCTTCTCACATGAACCCCAGACAACAGGTGCTGTGCTGCAGCCTCCAGAGCTGGTGTGTAAATGTGGACAAGTGTATGTGTATTTTGAAAGCGCTTTGAGACAACTTTAGATGTATATATTGCGCTATATAAATACAGGTTGTATTGTATTGAAGGACAACTGTGATTTTTTTTTTTAATTGTGTGTCACAGATTCCGTTAGCTCAGGCTCCCTTGCTGATGCTGAGGCTAGTTCTGGATCTGATGACACTGTGATACTGACCCCTAGCCCAAGACAATTAAAACAAGGAGAGGAACGTCGTCTTGCCCAAGTAAGATTCATCAATTTTGTTTTGCATGTAGGCCTACAGGTGTATTTTAAAGTCATTTGTCGGTTTCTCATATTTGTTTTATATTTAACATCAATCATTAATAGATGGTTGAAGACATCTTAAAAGGAAGCCCAGGAGGGGACAAGATCATGAATGAATATGCTCGGACAAAGTACCTGTCAGATAGCAGAAGGCGTGACCTGGTGAAGATATTGGTTGCTCATATGACAAATGAACATGGGTAGGTTTTCAAGAAATGTTGATGATGATTATGATGATTGTCCGGGCCCTACATTAACTTTTTTCCAAAGGTAAAATGTCTGGTAGCCGTTAATTGCACTAGCCAAGAACGTACACTCACTAATGGGTCAAAGTGACTTTAAGTTGGTCTGTTCTGTCAGCCAAACTGCCAAATTTCACCAGCATTTGGCTGTCTGGTAGGTATTAATTTAGAGCCCTGATGATTAGGACAGTACAGTAATTATAAATGGTTGGTTATGATGCTATGGCTCCTAATATGTATCGTGTGTGTGTGTGTGTGTGTGTGTGTGTGTGTGTGTGTGTGTGTTTGTAGAACAAGCCCACCTCGGCATGTGAAGGAAGACTACGCACTGGGTATCATCTCCCTCTTCCCCTATTTGGCTGACCCAAGGAGCAAGCTTGGCTATGTAATTAGCTTTCCTCTGCAGTCTTTTTTTTTAATTTGGTTGTATAAACTCTGATTTAATGAAGTGTAAATATCAATGAATTTATAACTATTTTGCCCTTGTAAAACATACAGTAAGAACTCTTTGTCTATTTGTTATATTTGTCATAGGAACATTATTACAACGCAGAAGATGGAAGTGGCTATTTGGCTTGGAGAATTAAAACTCTGCAGAAAGAAGCATCAGAGGGACGAGTTAAACGTCCACGACCTTCACAAGCAGGTGACTTATTTAAGTTATTGTTGAAACACATAATAGCACACAGTTTATGGTTATATTTGATTATCTCTCATAGCTAATATGGCCATCAAGTGCAGGGACTTGTAGTTTAAATCAAACACCGTCTGTAGTTTTGAGAATACTTTGATGTCTGGGAAAATAATAAGTAAGTGCATTTTGTATGTATATTTTCTGTTATTTCAGGTGGTCCATCTGTTGATAGAGATCCTTGCAAGGAAGGCAATTGGTTGAGCGATGAACGCCAGTGTCAGGAAGCAATTGCTCTGATGAAGCACACAGCTGATGAATCGGTGGTGAAGGAAAAGATGAGGTTGACCCTAGTCTATCGCCAGAAGATTCTGCGTGACACTGACAAATCAACTGATATCCTATCCATTTTTCCAAGATTCATGGACATACCAGGCCTGGTTAGTCTTTAAGTATTCTTAAAAATGTGAATTCCAGAGTGATACTTCAGCTGCATTTTATACATCACTGATTTCTCCACTGTCTGTTTTGTAGATTGAGCAGGATTTTGCACTTCTCTTTGGTGACTCAACCTCTGCAAAGCTGATGGAGAAATGGTCCACCAACATAAAACCAAAAGTCATTGCACAGAGCCGTGGCCTGACACAGACTGCGGATCTCCAAGACCTCATCCAGAATGCTCTTGCTACTGAAGTTGAAGAAGGTAACCGTAATGACAGCAGAAAAATAATTGTCAAAAAATATTACCAAACAAATAACCCAAGTCAATGTGTTGGTGGTGAATGGATAAAGTCCACCACTCCACACTATCCTTTTACCGGTACTTTTATTCTTGTCCTCCTTAATGTGCATGTACACAAGAAATAATGACTTCCATCGCATATGTCTCGTAGGTCACTTTTGGTGTTCACACACAGTTACTGTTATTTCCTAATTGCATTTTAGACAACTGGGGTCTTCATTCGTTTTATATGTGCATGTTGTCTGTCTTGTGTAATCCAGGTTGGGACAGTGACATGTCGTCCATACTGTTGCTGGTCCACCTTCTACCACCCTCCAATCCAGGGCGCAAAAGGCCAGGAAAGATTTCCGCTCATCGAGCCTGTGATCATGTGGTGAAATTCATCAAGGTGAGTTTTCAGTCTAAAATAGTTTTGCCTTGTAGCCCTCGGAGGGTGTCGAGAAGGAGACAGCTGGGGGAGGGGGAAATCTCAGTTGCAATTGGTATATTTTATTTGTTAATACTAAAGGGCGCATTGGCAGGCTTATGATGTGGTCAAGGGGGTGTGGCAGGCTTATGATAAGGTCAAGGGGGCATTTGTTCTAAAAAAGGTTTAGAACCACTGGTCCTTAAAAGGTGAACTGTGTAGGATTGTGTGCGAGAGTTGGTATTGCAACTAAGCTGCTCATTGCAACTGTGCTGCTTAATGTGCAGCTAAAATATCTGTTTCTATAAATTCAAAATGGCAGACAGTTCATGCATGAAAAGTGATGGTGGTGGTAAGTATACATGAAAAAGGTACCCTTTGTGAATGGGCAGCATGGACCTTGGAAATAGCCTACAAAAATGCACACTGCCCATTCGAAATAAAAGCTGATGGTTAGATTGAAACTGCTCCAAAATGTCTTGTTCTTCTTTTGACAAGACATAGATGAAAGAATAGCAAAACTGTATTAAAAAACATACATGTTTCTTTAATATATACATGCAGTACAATTATATTTCTCAAAGCCGTTCTGAAGGTACCTTCTTGTCTTTACTTTGTGTGAAAAAGGATTAATGAATGTAGTAATTCTAACTTGATTTGTATAATACCTTTCATTTTCCAACTTTCACCAAAGCCATAGTTATTTTGTCACATACAATGATGATAGCTAGTTTGTAATGTGTAAAACCTCTTTATACAGGTTGTCTCTTGACATTAGGTCTCTTGTGTGTTTCCTTTCACAGACTGGTGCCAGCATTCAGGGCCATTTGGAGGGCATCACACAGAGTGTCCAGCCATATCTACTTGCAGTTGGACCAAAGAAAAGTATGATCCAATCTTACTTCATTGTTGTTGACAAACAGGCCTTGCCATGCAAGTCCTCCAATTCACTGGCTGCATTCGATGAGCTTTTTAAAGCTCATTATGTTTTCGGTACCACTTACTGCCATGAGCTCACAAATGTGTTCACTTTCTTGCAAACAACCATCTACGACATAGATGTTGAAATTACCAAAGTCAATCCAAGAGTAGCTGAGCTTAGAGCACGAATGCTGCAGTAGACAGAATGATTTGTTTCATTTGTCAGAAGAGTCATGCTGATGCTAATAGCCTCATACGGCACTTTAAACTTGTTCATGGTCTTTGTTCGGGCAAAAGCCTGAAGTTAAAATGTGGCCATAGAGGCTGTTCCCATGTATATCATAGTTTTTCAGGTTTGCGAAAGCATCTCAGTAAGTGTTGTACAAATGACAACTTGAATGTTGATGATGGGGAATGTTCCACCTTCACAAACTTCATTTCATCCGAGGAGACAGACTTGCCAGATCAGAGTTCACCTTCTGAGTCTGTACTACTAGAAAGGCACATAGCCAAAAATTGCGCAAATATTGTAGCAGAACTTAAGCGTGTTGGCAATCCAGTTACTACTATTGATTTAACTGTGAGTACTGTACAAGAAGTAATTGGAGACCTTGACCGTCTAAAACAAGTGCAGTTGAAAAATAGCCTTGACTTACAAGAGCCAATGAAAAGTGTGGTTGAGTCTAAAATTGATCAGTGTTTTGAGAATGCATTGGATCCTTTCCTTCCTTTAAACACTGAGAGTAAGAGAATGAAATACTTTTCTGAGAAATGGGGAAAAATTGATCCAGTTGAATATGTTCTAGGGACACGATTTGCTACACGTTTTATCAGAACAAGTGGAGGCTATGGCCAAACCATTGTCAAGGATAAATTCATGTACATACCAATTCTCGAGACGGTGAAGTCTATTTACCAGCATCCTGCTATAAATGATATGATGGCTAGAGACCCCAAACAAATGGAAAACTTGCTGTATGACATACAAGATGGAGAATTCTTTAAGGAACATGATCTCTTCTCCAAACAAGTGCACACTATACAGTTGCAATTATTCTTTGATGAAATGGAATGTGCCAATCCAATTGGAAGTAAGCGGGGAATTCACAAACTTGGTGCCATCTATTTTACCCTGAGAAATGTGTCGCCCAAGTACAACTCGAGTTTACTGAATATTCATTTGGTTTCGTTATTCCATGCCCAAGATATCAAAACATACGGGTTTGATAAGATACTAGCTCCCCTTGTGAAGGATATCTCAACACTTGAAACACAGGGAATTCAGCTTCCTCAATTTGATCATCCCATCTATGGGACCATTATCCAAGTGACTGGTGATAACCTAGGTCTTCATTCTTTATTTGGGTTTGTGGAATCGTTTAGTGCTAGGTACTGTTGCCGTTTTTGCTTACTGGAAAAGGAGGACTTTCAGACAGTATTCAGTGAAGATGATCCCAAAATAGCATTTCGAACTAAACAGCTTCATGTTGAACATTGCCAGAAAATGCAGACCAACCCCACGCTACCTTATGTGATGGGAGTTAAAAGGTCTTGCCCTTTGAATTCTTTGCAATATTTTCACACCAGTGCAAACTTCTCGGTTGATATTATGCCCAACATATTGGAGGGCGTTGCACAGTATGAGATGAAATTGCTCATTGAGCATCTCATTCATAATTACACCACATTAGCAGAAGTACAACGAAGAATTCAAAGTTTCAACTATGGTTTCACAGAGCAAAAAAACAAACCTCCTGGGCTAAGAATCTCTGATGCCAATGACTTGGGTTTAAACGCCAGTCAGAGCTGGTGTCTTTTGCGTCACTTTCCAATTATGTTTGGAGATCTTGTGAATCCCAATGATCAGCACTGGTACCTTTTTATTTTGTTGCTTCAGATTGTCAACATTGCTTTTTCTTCAGTTATATCCCAAGGCATCACCATATATTTGAAGCACCTGATTTCAGAGCACCATGGTTTGTTCAAGGACTTATATCCTAACAAAAGGTTGTTACCTAAGCATCATCTCATGGTGCATTATCCCATGTGTATACGTAAAATTGGGCCCCTGTTACATACATGGTGCATGAGATACGAGGCCAAACACAATGTTTTTAAAAAACAGCTGAAAAGTTTTAAAAACATCACTAAAACTTTAGCCAAAAAACACCAGTGCCAGATGGCTTACTTGTGGCAAACATTTGATCCAAACGAGTTGAAAATGGGTCCTGGCAAAATGGTCTCCTTGAATGAAATGAAGTTTGGTGGTAAGGTGGCAGAAAAACTTGAAGTACCAGTTAGGGCCAGGGTTCTGAAAGTTAAATGGGCCAAGGTCAATGGAAGAATGTTCAGACCAGAGTTGGCTGTTTGTGTGAGAACTGATAATGACATGCCGGTTTTCCATGTAATCAAGAATGTTCTCATCAAAGATGAGCAGGTTATCTTGATGACAGATGCTCTTAAAACACGTTGTTTAGATGAACATACCCATGCATACAAGGTTTCACATACCACTGGAGACCCTTTTGTGTTAGACATTAAGACTCTAATGTACAGGAATTTTGATGTACTGACATCATATGGTACTGATGACGATTTGTTTATTGTACCTCGTTGTTTTATGTAATCCTGATTTCATCTCTCTCTCTCTCTCTCTCTCTCTCTCTCTCTCTCTCTCTCTCTCACGCACACGCACGCACACACACACACACACACACACCTTCTCTCTCTCTCTCTCTCTCTCTCTCACGCACACACACACACCTTCTCTCTCTCTCTCTCTCTCTCTCTCTCTCTCTCTCTCTCTCTCTCTCTCTCTCTCTCTCTCTCTCTCTCTCACGCACACGCACACACCCTCTCTCTCTCTCTCTCTCTCTCTCTCTCTATTTCAAATGTTTGTCTTTATTTTATGTAATTGCACTGTTTTTTTTATTTATATATGTATATTTGTCCATTGTGAAAGAGATTTTTTTTCATTTATTTGTTATTTTACTGTACTACTATTTTGCTACTATTGTATATTACTAATGTACTATTTTATTATTTTTTACAAGTTTTTTTGGAATTTGTAATGATGTGAAACTCAAAAATAAACTAAGACATGGGAGTACAATTTGTTGATTTTTATTGGTTTCTCTGGAGAGAGTTAGTTTTTGACTCTTTAATTGATCATAAACATCTCTTGATGTAGAGTAAAAAAAGAGTCAGAGTTAAATTAAACAACTCACAATAGAGTTAAAAAAAATGTCAGAGTAAATTAAAATGACTCATAATAGAGTCACGTTAACTCTGAACTGAGTATATCGTATGAAGAGTAAATTTCAAAACACTCTAATTTGAGTCTAATCGCATCACGCAGAGTAAAATATTTACTCTAAATGGAGGAGAATTTACTCTAGAAAAAATACTCTTTCAAAAGAGTATTTTTTACTCTTTTTAGATAGGGACCAAATACTATCTGTGGCAGAGTAAAATTTTCTTCAATTTGAGTAAATTTTACTCAGGCAAATTTCCTGTGAACATTAATAGGTGGTGGGCCCAGTCTCATATCTTGTCAGTTCGTTGGTGTTAACGAGTGGCAACTTTATTTTTGCTTATATAACCCCCTGACAACCCATTCATCAATATTTTGGCTGTTGCCATCCTCAAAACTTGCACATTGATTTATAAAAATGACAACAAAAACTAGCCGACCGAGTGACGTCACGTCAATGCAAAGTCAACGAGGGAGAATACAGCTAGCGCGTGCATGCTACCCGGAACCGTCACTGACGGTCCGTCAGATTTCATGGCAAAAAGTTAGAAGTTGGGGGGTAAGTGGGCTCACTTGTTGCGTAGGCTACATGCAAAAATAGTGCTCTTCTTCGCTGTTAGTGTTCGACTGTCTGACCATCATTGGGCAATGAGAGATAAATGTCAAAAAGAGGACAGGTCTGTTCCCTCAAAGCAATAGAGCAATGAGGTGACGGGGGTAGATCAATTCGCCAAAAAACTATGTGTCAGTAAAGAAATGCAAGCTGAGTTATTTTTTCCAGTAACAGGAACATGGTCAGGAATGAAATGCCTACGTTGTTTCAATGATTAGGTGAATTATCTGCATATGAAAAAAGGCCGATAAGCGGAAAAATATTCCCTTTTCAACTTTGAGGGGCGGAGACTTCCCATTGACTGTGCATTATGTGACGTCACCCCCAGTCTTTTTTATTTTTGTTATTTTTTAATATCAACGTGCAACTTTTCAGCGTGGCAACAGCCAGAATATTGCTTTACATATCGTCAGGAGGTCATATTAGAAAAATCAAGTTGCCACTCGAGAGTGAGAACGAAACTCGTTTTCTAAAGGAGCTACGAAATCTAGCCCACCGTCTATAACAACAGAGTTGTGTCTGAAGAGTATTTGTAACATGTTTGGTGCTCACATCACTATTTGAACAATTGCTCTAGTATCTCCTGCAGTATTCCCACAGGACTTTCTGGTAGCCATCTTGGAAAATGGGCGGTCATCTTGAATTTCAAGTGACAGGCATGCTTTTTCAAATTAGTTAAGTCTAAGGAGTATTTGTACCAATTTTGGTGCTTGTATCATTATTTGAACAATTGTTTTATTTTCCTATGACACATCTGAACGGTGGCCATCTTGGAAAATGAATCATCTTGGAGAAGTCACCTGTCCTGCATGCTTTATCAAAAGAGGTACATCTAAGGAATATCCGTGCCAAGTTTGGTGTTTGTGTCACAAATTGTTTCCATTGCCAAGTTTCCGTTGCCAATACTTTTTGAAAATAGTAATGTCTAAGGAGTATCTGTACCGATTCTGGCGCTTGTATCACAAACTGAAGTATCGGGTCACCTATCTCCCAAGCTATATGTGCCACATTAGTATATGTTTACAGTTAGTTGAAATACTTGAAAAAAGTAAATTTGTTCCAAACGACTTGAAAGCCTCTGGATGTCTAAAAGGTATTACCGGTATTCACAAAATATGCAAATCATATTTTTAATCAATGTATTACCTTTTTTGTGTAGGCGCCGGCCAATTTTGACCGTTAACACCATGAACGTAACCATGTTTCTAACACAACCAGAGGGTTAAATAGACCTCTTGTTACACTGGTTAGTACACTGTACTGTATGTGGTGGAACCACTGTAATAGTGAATCATTAAAATAAAGTGTTACCGGGCAAATCAATCCACTCAGAAGTTATGGGCCAAATGAAAATGTCACCTTTTTGAAAGTGTTAGCCTCCAAAATCTTTTTTTTTTGTGGGGGGGGCTTTTCAAGCCTTTATTACGTTTCATGAGACAGGATAGTGAAGGACAGACAGGAAGCGAGTTGGGAGAGAGAGACGGGGAAGGGCTGGCAAAGGACCCGGGCCGGGAGTCGAACCCGGGTCGGCCGCACGGCAGACGAGTGCCCTACCGTTAGGCCACGGTAGGGCCAGCCTCCAAAATCGAATCAGTTCATGGACCTATCCTGGAGGCTAGAACAACGGTTCCCAAACTTTTCCCCCTGCTCGCACCCCCTTTTACATTCCAATGTGGTTTGCGCACCCCCTAAGCGAATGTTGTATAGCTGCACATTATGGGCAATCCTCATTTCCAAAAGACCTGACGTTTTTTCTGCCATCATTACAATGGAACTTGTTGCATGACAAGTCTATAAGCTATACATTACACTTCAGATGGATCCTTCCAGCATACAATTCACCAAACAATTAAAAACTATGTAGGCCTACTGTTCATTAATTCTGTATTTCTAATTAATTTCTCTATTCAGCTCGTACACCCCCTTGTGGCAGGCCGTGCACCCCCAGGTGTGCACGCACCCCAGTTTGGGAAACCCTGGGCTAGAGCATCAACACACCGAATCTGGGACAAATCTACCAAAAAATCCACCTGTACAGAAGTTATGGGCCAAACAAAAAATCTGCTATCTTGAATTCAGCAATCTTGAAAGTGCTGGCCTGGGTTGCCTGGGTTCAAATGATTATGTTCGATTTCGACCATAAGCATAACAACACGAGGTCAAGCTGTGTGTGAAAAAAACACATGTGCCGAGGTTGGTAAGAGTATATTGAACTGTAATATAGGGGCAGTTGGTTTGCTACATCGATAAAAACGGTTAGAAATGTAGATCGATATAGGCTAGGCCAGTGGTTCCCAACCTATGGGTCGGGACCCCCCTTATGGGTCGCCAAAGATCCACAGGGGGTCGCGGAGCCCTCTTGATTTTAAGGGGTTTCGTTTTAAATATATAGCCCATGTTGAATAAAAGACAAAGCATTTAACTAATATTAAATACATAGACTCAACATATTGTAAGTGCTACATTAAACATTTATTCTATATTTGACCAAAGACGAATTGAGGAATAAAATAACTAAAATAAGTTTTCGCAGGAAACGGAGGGCATCAAAGTGGGTCACCAAAGCTTACAATAGTAAAAACATGGGTCCCTTAAGAAAAAGGTTGGGAACCACTGGGCTAGGCTACTTCCTGTATATAGGCCTAACTCCCGGGCCACGCGAGCTGTAGCAGTGCGTCGACACTTGCTGCTGAGTAAACTAAAAGTAACTAAAATATGTTGATAGTACATCATTGGCTGGTGAACTTCCAGTGTAAACAAGATTAACATAAGGAATACCAGGTCTCTCTGAATGCCTCTCTAGTTCACAATTAAACAGTACTGAGTTAGGAGAACTTGTGCAAGAGATCGTGTTTAGGCTAATGGTTTGGAGGTGCAAAAGGGAATTCTTCTCCTCAACGAACTGAAAGATCTCCACTTGGCTTGCATGATGAGGATGATTCACAACAAACAAGTAAATAGCACCATCTAAAAGACAAATAATAAATAAAATCAGTCACGTCAGACAGAGTCTACAGATGGACCACTTAAATGTTGCAAAGGCAAAGACACACCAACCATACGGTGCAACGGGAACTTTGACATTAAGCTTATCCTAAATAATCACATAGCCTACAATATTGCAAATACTGTATGCCTTTCAGAGCTTTACGATGCAGAGTAAGACTTATGTAATGACCAAATGCCCATATAAGGTCTACACATGCAAGCGTTTCCATTTGAAATTCAAGTGCAATTGCATTGCAAAAAATCAACACAGACCACGATTTTATTTCAGCTATCTTTGAACAGCCATACCGGCAGCAGCCATACCATTCTCATCCCTGAATACACTTATGCCGTGTGGGTTAAAAGTAGTCAAGTCCAAGTTCCCTTCTATGACAAGTGACACAGGCCTCAGGTCGGGAGACAGCAGATCCAAGGTGTAGATCTTTCCAGGGTCGTCAGAGTAAGATGGCAGCCCTGGATACTTCAAACCCTAAGGTACAAGCACATCTATATACTTGGGTAAATCTATGGAGGAAAAAAAACACCCAACCTAAAAAAGATGATGCAAAAGGTTTTTCAACTGGTTTTGATAAACCCATGTGACCTTATTAACATTGTACAAAATCTAGTAAAATCTGACTTCAGGAAATGGTGTCATTTTCAAGATTTTGTCCAAGATAGCATGAATAAGCTTATTCTGGCTATATCTTATGCACTGTTGACTGTGATGTTGTAAGTGTTCAAACAGATTTAAAAGGTCATTAGATGATGACACGTAATAAGTAATGCTTCCTGGAGTTACTGGGTGTCCAGTCCACAATATGAGGGATTTCAAATTCAATTGCTCAGGGCACACACACCAGTTAGGAATTATGGCTTGATTGAGACGCTTTGTCTGATGTGCACCATGCCTCACTCAAAACTTTTATCTGAAGATCTATGATCTAGAGCTGTTGATCAAGCTCTACAGGTTACAAAACCATCTCTAAAAGAAAAACAAATCCATGGTTTGAGAAAAAATGACCTCTTTGCTGAATCTGATGGTGTGCAGTATTTTAGCAACTAAATTCCTTCAAAGTTTGCAAACTAACTGGAGCTTATACAAAACATTGACTATTGGTCAGTGGAACTGACCCAAATAGTCTAGGCAGGATTTCTGAAAAGGTGCTTATTTAAGGTCCTGAAGGCAAATCATGTTAATTTTCGGCATACAACTGATTTAGGGGTATTCAAGGGTGCTGAATCCAAATCTGCCGTATGCCGGACGCAAAAATGTACCGAAATGCCTCAAAACGGACAAAATCCAATATGGCCGCCGCCACCGAGTTAAAATCCTGCAATCACTTTTCTTTTGGACTAAATAAGGTATGAATTTGAAAATAGCACTTATTTTTATGTTTTCAGACATGGGGAAAGCCATTATGTCATCAGATTTAAGATCAGATTGGAGGAAAATGCTTATGTCATTGGCTGGCAGCCATTTTAAAAGCAGAGAGCCTCATATTGTCAACGATTTCTAACATTTTTACTAATCTTTCAAGATCCACAGAAAAAAATGCTCTTTGTCTCTGTGAACACAAATACTACAGAAAACTGCACTGAACTGTCTACTTTCACCTGAAAAAGAAGGTTGTCCTTTTTCTTTTCTTTAGTTATGGGCAGTAGAACATGGGATGACACCACAAAAAAGCACAGATTTTTGACCCCAAAATACTGCACTTTTCACTGCCCATATTTTTGCTATAAGGACAGGGCCGGTGTTCTGTCGAGATGTGTTGCCTCGTCGAGATGAGCGACCGGTCGCCCTATTCGATAGTGGTGTTCTATCGATTTGCGATGCCTCATCTAAATGAGCGACCTTGATTTTCCGCGGAAGGCGTTTCAATCGGTCCAAGTAGGACTGTTTTAATAACCATTACTTTGTTTATTTCACTGACAGGGGTGTGCAATCGTTCGTGCGGAAGAACGTGCGGCTGCTGACCACTAAAAAACCGTGAGCCTCTCGTTTGAGCAAGTTAAGAAACGTGCCATAGCCTATGAAGAGACTGAGTTGAGTTTGCGCAAATACTGGAGAAAGTGTTTGGGATCAGGGCCTGGTTACGGGTTGTTTAATGCAGCCATTTGCTGTTAGTTTGGTTTCAATGCGACGTGGGCTCGCAAGGCAACGCCATATGAAATGATGTGCTATGGGGATAAACAAGCGCGATTAGAGATTCCCAGATAGCAGATGCAGATAGAGGCTTTGTTTTGGCAGATGTCTGTCAATTTATGGGCAACACCTCTTTTTTAATGGCCGGGATCATTTTCTAAACATCCCCACCAGTGCATTTCTTATTATCATGTTCAGGCATTTTACAATGCAGTCGATTCAAATTCTTGAGTGAAAAGGGTGGAGGGAACATTTTGACAGCTCAATCAGAGGTGGCGATTTTTTTCCATTTTGCAATGAGAACGCCTCTACATAAATAGTAGGCCTATTTTCTGATCGATGTTACAATGTTCGAGGCTGCGTGTGTGAGCGATTACGGTTAGGCAACAAAGTAGCAAATGTTCGAGGCCACGCTATTTCGCAGATTTTCCAAACTGAGAATATGTAGTATGCCTAATATAATTACGGGTAGGCTACAAAAAGCGCTGCTGGGTTGGAGAACCAAGTTAAGTCTGAGTCACTACACAGGTGTATGATCTGCTGGATGATCCACGCTATTTCATACAGATTGAGTCACTAAAGTTGACTGTCTCAGGGGATCCTATCGTAAACTGCGGTCTCACAATTCGATGGGCAATCACCCGCGAAAACCGCTGCGAGGGTGTGCGCATGCGTGCGCCTGCTCAGTAGTGAATAGAATCACATCTCGATGGGTCGCTCATATCGACAGGACACCGGCCCGCCCCTTAGGCAGCTTAATTATTTGCTAAGGGCGCTGGCCATGAGGGGGCGCTACAGCGCCAGAAATTGAGGAGGGAAAAATATCCTTTATTTTGAAAGGAGGCATCATGTTTTATTTACAATTAATTGTATCGTGTAGAAATACCGATACTAATAACAATCAGGGCTCTAAATTAACACACGCCAACACGCCAAACACGGGTGAAAATTCATTTTGGCTAGTAGAAAAAAATACCTACCCGCCAATTTGGCTAGTAGCGCCCGAGTACAGTAACTTATGAATGGTAAACCGCTGCTCTGATGAACGTTATACGGCGAGATTTCCTACATTACCCATGGACACTAGCGTCACGAGGTAGCCTCCCACCGTGGGCTTTCCAGTGCATCGAGCGTCAACTCCATGCTGTTGCGCGCGCCAGGATTGAAAACATTTCAGACGACCAGCCTTCTGTCAGCTAAGCTGCCCTCACACTATTCTCACAGGCAGCTCTCCTCCTATGCTCTCGTCGCTTTCGCTACAACCTTTTTAACGTCACTACTGCTATTATTACTATATGAACCTTGCTGTAACAGGCTGCATTTTTTAAGCAGCGAGACCCTGACCGTTTCAATAACAGAACTTACGCAGATTATGCATAGCGCTACTTCTGTTGTGTAGACGTTTTGTGCGAGTGATGAGAATGTGGCGGGGGTTAGAGCAAGGTTCTGTGTGTTGGTGAATGCTAGTAGTAATTGTAAATAGTGACGTTAAAAATGAGTGGTTGTGGAAACGAAATAGCGACCAGGGCAGAGGAGGAGAGCCGACTGTCAGAGTAGTGTGACCGTAGCTGTCAGTTCAGTTGTCTTCTGAAATGTTTAGAGTCCTGGCGCAACTAAGTTGGAAAGCCCACACCATCGAAAAGAAAAAAAAAGCAACCAACGACGAAGCTGTGGAAGTAACAAAGGAAGCGAAGATTCCCGAGATATTATTTACTTTTAATTAAACTAGGCTTCTTGTCATTTTGTTGCGCATGGTAGAGAAGAGCTCCCCCTCTCTCGCTGTGTGCTTGGTTACTGTAGGCCTATGTTAAAGGTCTGTTATGTGAGTGGCTTGTGTGATGTGATTCAGCTGCTTTCAGAGGAATTGAACAAAAACTAATCAAATTAATTAGGCCTAAGTAACGAAAGTAAAAAAATAAAGCAGAAGTTAAAAAATAATGAAAAAATATATAGCCTATAATATGCTTATTATGTAGGCATATAGTAGCCTATGCAGGCCTATAGTGTGTTGTAGAAACAGTTGGACAAAATTACCATTTAATTAGGAAAAAAAAACTAGCCTAATGCATAGGCCTAGTTTATTTTGACGAGATAAAAAAAATGGCTAGTTGAACTTCTGTTTGGCTGGTAAGAAAAAATGTCCACTAGCCAAATTGGCTGGTGGTGGAAAAAGTTAATTTAGAGCCCTGATAACAATGACTGTGATTCTATATCATTTAAGTCTCCCTGCCTCTCCATAACCTCCATCTGTCTAATAATCAGACTTCACCTGATTGGGGAGTTTGTTGTTTTTTGGTTTTTTTTGTTGTTGTTGTAAATGCGTCATATCAACCAGCCAAGCTGAAATGGGACAATGTCCAAACGTCACATAAACTGTCCGGTGCTCAGGGGAAGAAAAAAAGAAAAGAAGAAGAGAAGAAACGCAGCTAAGACAGAGGTAAGTAGCCTACTGTAAGGATGATGTCATGATGATTATGTTTCCTGTTACACCAGGAATATTAATTGAGAACGGCAAACTATTAGCACACCATATCGCTAATCAATAACTACTAGCTAACGCTAACGGCATCTGTTTATGAAAGCAGGGAGACTTTTGTAGTAAAAAAAAATACCTGACTGACTTTGATAGAAGGGCAAGGCAAGCTGTTAGCCTAATGGACATTAGTAGTGTAGGACTATTCCTTATCTTCCTCTGCCCATTTATCATCCACCAAGTGTTGTTGCTGTTTAGTAGTAGTAGGGTAGGCCTACCATGTATTTTGACATCTGGTTAGCTTAACTATTTCCTAGGCTTTAATACTCTGTTAACCAAAATGCTATTTATTCCCCCGTGTATACATTAGGCTATGGTTGTAACTGCCTGCTGTTCATATTATAGTGTTGAACGTCTGTGTACATTCCTATGCAATAATGAAATAAGTTATCATAATAATACTTGAGTTTATTGTTGATTATTTCTTTGCAAGCTTTCTTGATTATTTGCATTCCACTGTAATTACAATCACATTGATATCATAAGGCCTGGCCTACTAATATACAGTAGGCCTACCAATATACAATTACCAGTATAACAAGCATTGCTATTGTTAATATGCTGGACAACAGTTTAAAAAAAAACGTTTTTATTTTTTTTAAATGTCATTTCATGTTCTTTTTGTGTTATCATTTTATTTGTTGTTTCACATCATTTGCTTGAATAGTGTTTACTTCTCTTTTTTTCAGATGCTATGCTTAGATTCCTCCATCCTACCCTTGACAATCCTCCTGCTGCATCCACCTCTTCTACCAGCACCAGTGATGCAGCAGCATCAAGCTCCCCAGCTACCTCCACCCCTGCAACCCAGCCTGGTGACACAGCAGCATCAAGTGGGCCTCCAGCTACCTCCACCCCTGCAACCCAGCCTGGTGACACAGCAGCATCAAGTGGGTCTCCACTTACAGGTACCTCCACCTGCAACCCAGCCTGGTGACACAGCAGCATCACGTTTTTTTCCACACACACACTTCCCACAAATTCTTAAATAAAATAATAACAAAACAAAGCTATTTGACTTCTTGAGTATATGCACTCTAGCAGTGTATTTTTTTGCGATACAAGGGGCGCCATATAAATTCTTGACTAGGGCGGCAAATTGGTTAGGGCGTGTAACGCCGCATTATGTAATAACGGTGCAATATGTAATAATGTAACAAATTATTACATAATGTGGTGACAATCGCCGCATTGTGTAATAATTTACGCATTTCGTAATACATTTCTTGAACGCATTTCGTAATAACTTTTTTCTCATCTTGTAATAAATTATTACAAAATGCGAAATTTATTACGGAATGCGGACGCAACTTTTTTTTTTGATGGAAATGTAATAAGATGGTGCATTATGTAATAATCTATATGGATATGTTTTTTCTGCACTTGGATTCAGTAGGCGCAGCACACATACATAGTCTCAGTGACATGGTATAGTCACTGCCCTCTCTCTCTCTCATTCTTCTCAGTTCTCAAACTGCTCGAGAGTCGCGAATGATGCGGTTAAAACCGTTAAGAAATAATTTCACAACTTGTTGCGTGCAACGAGTCCAACGAATGTCTCGCACTTTCTGCTACATTACACCAATTTACAGCGACATTAAATAGGGCAGGTCTAAACACTTCACGAGGAGGTGAAAACTTGTCTTGCACTTGCGTGGGTCTGTGGCGAGAGAGAGAGAGAGAGAGAGAGAGAGAGAGAGAGAGAGAGAGAGAGAGAGAGAGAGAGAGTGTGTGTGTGTGTGTATGTGTGTGTGTGTGTGTGTACGCACGGAGACAAACCTGGCCCATATTGATCTTAAGCCCCATCTTGGCTCTTTGGAAATATTCTTAACATTACAAAGGCTATTTTAATATTTTTCCCCCAAACAACATGAATCAAATCCCAGGAAAAGACCAACCATTATAAGTGACTCGTGGGGAGCTGTCCATGCTGGTGGTGCTTAATTTTTCCCGATATTTGCCCGTGGAGTAGTGAGTCTTTCATGTCTGCCTACATGCGCGCCAGGGTCTGACCATGGTGCTTTTTGCCCGTGGAGTGAGGAGACTGTCTTCTTGCAAAGCAAGAAGTCATAGCACCCGAGAAAAATGCCACTCTTTGTCATATTTTCAATTTCAGTCCACTGTTCAGTAGGCCTATTAGGCTGCAATCAAATTCAATAGCCTATGCTCATCCACATGCACGCGAAAAACAATAACCCAAGCGGCGGGACTAATTCGATTATATTCCTTCCAAAAATGTCCGAACGTCACAAAAATCAGTTATTTGCATTGTCCGTAATTATACCAAACAAAAAGGTATCAATAAAAGAAATCAAGTCTTCAGTTTCGATAATCCACGTTACAAATCCTCAACAACAGCAAGCCATTCCTTCTCTGCTATGAAGCAGGCAACGGAACAAGTGCAGACAGTAGGCTATATGACCACCAGTGTTGGGAGTAACGAGTTACAAAAGTAACTAATTACTGTAATGCATTACATTTTTGAGTAACTCAGTAATGTAACTGATTACAGGGGAAAAAATCTGTAATATGTCCTCGTTACAATGCAAGTAACTTGCACATTACAACACATTTTTTTCACCTACATTTTGTGTGGGTATTTTGTTTTCTTTACAATGTTCGCGGATCACCGCGAGATCAGCTATTGCATCTGATAGTAGGCCTACGTCCGCGCAGAGATTTTAAAGTTCCATGCAGAACATTGCTTCCTCTTTCACGCTTCGTCTCTCGAAATGGCAGGCTGACAAAGGATGACCGATCCAGAAGATCCAGCTTGCTCGTTTTCAAGATGGGTATATGCCCACTACTTTGACTTCATTGAAAATAAGGACGCCAAGAACATTTCAGTTAAATGCACACTGTACTTGAAACCCAAACCGCGTTCCACATCGAAAAACAGTAGCCTACATTTTGGCTAAAGTAACTAAAAGTAATGCAAAAGTAGTGTAATGCCTTACTTTTCAAAAAAAGTAATGTTGTAATGTAAGGCATTACTTTTAAATGACAGTAACATGTAATAAGTAGTGCATTACAGTTTTTGAGTAACTTTCCCAACAGTGATGACCACGTTGATGCTGCACGGCTGGAAAGGATTCTGTCTAAATTAAATATCTTGAATAGCCTATATAGACCTAGGCCTAACTAGATTTGTTGCAATACAGATTCATTTTCTATAGCCAGAAGTGTTCCGTTGGACTGACGAAACCGAACACGATCAAGTTTGCAACTTCTTTCCCTCATGCGCTGTCCGTCAGCACCACCTGTCATCAGACGTCCGATTAGCTTTCATTACGTGCTGAGGGAAAACTCTCGCCATTAGGCCCATGTGCTGTTGCACTGTTGTGAGGGATATCACCAAATAATTTAGATAAAAGTCAGAACATTATTTTGGCAATCTGTTCAGTCTGTTCATTTAAGTTTTTGGGTGCTCTTGGATATCGGGGATCAGTTCATGTAGAGAGAAGAGTTCATCCAGGCACTCCAAAATAAGGTGTCCAAACGGGAAGTTACATTAAAAAGCCTTTAATGGTACTGGGCTGGGGTTACATTAAAAAGCCGACATGTTTCGACCTCACCAGGTCTTCATCAGGGCTACGTTCACCATTGAAAAGAAAGGCCTCCCTTAAATAGTGACATCACCACATGTGACCCATTACGCACTAAACACATTTGCGCACACCAGAGAAAACAAAGATTAAAAAATAGCCTGGGGTAATAAGTGATGCCACAGAAAAAAATGACCAGAAGTACAAATAAGCATCACAAAAAACAAGTAAAATCAATATCCTCATTTAGACCAGGATAGCGCATGGCATCCAGTTGGTGTATCCAAAAAGTCTGCCTCTGATTAAGTCTTTTTAGCCTGTCCCCACCCCTCGGAAGAGGTTTGATATGCTCGACGCCCTGTATGCGCAGCAGAGAATCATTTTTACCATGGTATATTCATTGAAATGTTTCGCCATGGGATAGTCAAAATTGCCCACTCTGATAGCATACAGGTATTTATGTTCTGCTAGCCTATCTCGCATGCGCCTTTTTGTGCGTCCGATATAAAACAACCCTTCAGCGCAAGGACAAGTTAGGCGGTATATGACAAATGTAGAATTGCAATTAATGAAATCTCTCTGTCCGTATTCTCTCGTGGTTTTAGTATCCACAAAAGATTTGGCTTGTGTAACATTTGGGCAGTGAGGGCAGTTCATACATCTATAGGTGCCAATAGGTTTACGCAGCCAGGTTTCTCTCTTTTTCACCTGTAGGTGAGAGCGCATTAATTTATCTCCTAGGCTGGGTGCACTCTTTAAAGACACCATGGGTGGTTCTGGGAACACCTCACGTAGTTGCGCATCACTTTCAATAATGGACCAATTGTTCTTAATAATTTGCCTGATCCGCGTCGCTTGTGTACTATATGTCGTAACAAAAAAAGGACGAGACTGCTGGTGGCGATGATGTTTCTTTTTGGTCAATAACGTGTTGCGTTGAAGGGAGCGCGCTTCACTGTATGCGTTTTGGATGGCTTTAGGGTGATAGGCTCTATCACTGAATCTTTTCTCCATCAGCTCGGCCTGCTCGTGAAAATCATTTTCGAAATCACAGATACGCCTAATCTCTGGAATTGGCCGTGTGGAATATTTCTAATGAGATGCGGGGGATGGAATGAATCCGCTCTCAGAATGGTGTTCCGAGAGGTCGCCTTTCTGAATAAGGTGGTGTGCAGCTGTCCCTCCGCGTCTTTATATATCGTCAAATCCAGAAAGTGAATATTAGTTAATGAATATTCCAAGGAAGCCACCCAAAACGCATACAGTGAAGCGCGCTCCCTACAACGCAACACGTTATTGACCAAAAACAAACATCATCGCCAGCAGCAGTCCCGTCCTTTTTTTGTTACGACAGTTCATAGATGTATGAACTGCCCCCACTGTCCAAATGTTACACAAGCCAAATCTTTTGTGGATACTAAAACCACGAATGAATATGGACAGAGAGATTTCATTAATTGCAATTCTACATTTGTCATATACCGCCTAACTTGTCCTCGCGCTGAAGGGTTCTTTTATATCGGGCGCACAAAAAGGCGCATGCGAGATAGGCTAGCAGAACATAAATATGGTATCAGAGTGGGCAATTTTGACTATCCCATGGCGAAACATATGAATACCATGGTAAAAATGATTCTCTGCTGCGCATACAGGGCGTCGAGCATATCAAACCTCTTCCGAGGGGTGGGGACAGGCTAAAAAGACTTAGGCCTAATCAGAGGCAGACTTTTTGGATACACCAACTGGATGCCATGCGCTATACTGGTCTAAATGAGGATATTGATTTTACTTGTTTTTTGTGATTTTTATTTGTACTTCTGGTCATTTTTTCTGTGGCATCACTTATTACCCCAGGCTATTTTTAATCTTTGTTTTCTATGGTGTGCGCAAATGTGTGTAGTGCGTAATGGGTCACATATGGTGATGTCACTATTTAAGGGAGGCCTTTCTTTTCAATGATGAAGACCTGGTGAGGTCGAAACATGTCGGCTTTTTAATGTAACCCCAGCCCAGTACCATTAAAGGCTTTTTAATGTAACTTATCGTTTGGGCACCTTATTTTGGAGTGCCTAGATGAACTCTTCTCTCTACATGAACTGATCCCCGATATCCAAGAGCACCCAAAAGCTTAAATGAACAGACTGAAGACTGCTTGAGCTTCCAGCCACCTGTGTGCCTTTCATTGCCAAAATAATGTTCTGACTTTTATCTAAATTATTTGGTGATATCCCTCGCAACAGTGCAACAGCACATAGGCCTAATGGCGGGAGTTTTTCCCTCAGCACGTAATGAAAGCTAATCGGACGTCTAATGACAGGTGGTGCTGACGGACAGCGCACGAGGGAAAGAAGTTGCAAACTTGATCGTGTTCGGTTTCGTCAGTCCAGCGGAACACTTCTGGCTCTAGAAAATGAATCTGTATTGCAACAAATCTAGTTAGGCCTAGGTCTATATAGGCTATCCAAGATATTTAATTTAGATGTTTAATTTAGTTTTCACCACCTCGTGAAGTGTTTAGACCTGGCCTATTTAATGTCGCTGTAAATTGGTGTAATGTAGCAGAAAGTGCGAGACATTCGTTGGACTCGTTGCACGCAACAAGTTGTGAAATTATTTCTTAACGGTTTTAACCGCATCATTCGCGACTCTCGAGCAGTTTGAGAACTGAGAAGAATGAGAGAGAGAGAGGGCAGTGACTATACCATGTCACTGAGACTGTGTGTGTGCTGCGCCTACTGAATCCAAGTGCAGAAAAAACATATCCATATAGATTATTACATAATGCACCATCTTATTACATTTCCATCAAAAAAAAAAGTTGCGGCCGCATTCCGTAATAAATTTAGCATTTTGTAATAATTTATTACAAGATGAGAAAAAAGTTATTACGAAATGCGTTCAAGAAATGTATTACGAAATGCGTAAATTATTACACAATGCGGCGATTGTCACCACATTATGTAATAATTTGTTACATTATTACATATTGCACCGTTATTACATAATGCGGCGTTACAGGCCGGCCCTGCTTAAGGACATATTGTCTTTGATAGTGTTCATGTTTGATATACAACATTTTCAGGGGGTTTGAAGGGTGCTCAATGCCTTTAATTCCCATAGTACATCAAAATGAAGGAATCCAATATGGCCGCCGTCACCAGTCTACAGTGTACATTTCTTTGATTACACAAGGTAAACTCTTAAGTACATTATGTAGCATTAGGCTTTCATACAAGGAGAATTAATTTCCATACTCAGATTTAAGATAGATATCAAAGGAAATTATTTCAGTGTAGACTGAATTCATGTTTGCAACAGGAGATTACCTTTTCCATAAATTGACCATTTGTATTTAAATATCTCCCTATTTCAATTACACTTTTAATGCATTATACCATGAAAAATGTTCCCACCTCAAACCACCACACAATGTTTCCACACCTCTTCACCAATAAAAAATAAATGCACACAAGAGTCTGAAATCGAATATTTTCTAATATTATCCTTTGTACAATGGGAATTACTTCATGTTTGCCGGTTTAATTGCTGTGCTCAGATCACTGTATATCTAGGCCTATAAAGGGGATCAAGAGGCAGACTGATGTGAATAATATGTAGAATAGAATAGAATAGAATAGAATAGAATAGAATAGAGTGTACAGATAAGGTTGTGTGTGTGTGTGTGTGTGTGTGTGTGTGTGTGTGTGTGTGTGTGTGTGTGTGTGTGTGTGTGTGTGTGTGTGTGTGTGTGTGTGAATATATACACAAAGGACATACTCAGGCTGGTATTGCACATACTGTAAGTCATCCAAAGTTATTGCAGAGATTGTCTTGCTTAATGTACATATTTCAGCTGAGATGGCCACACAATTATAACCATTAAATTACAAGGCTGGCCTTTGTTCTGTAGTACGGCAAGAATTCAGCTCAACACATTGCACTGTATCAATTATTTCACAACAACCGGAGGATGGAAGGAGATCAGGGGAACAAGAGATTGTAATGAACAGTCAGACAGTCCATGTGTGTGAAATGTGGTTTTAGTCTTTGGTCCATACTTTCATGATACATCTGTAGTGCCAATGATACATCTGTAGAGACCCAAGAACTCAGAACCAGGATAATGTCCAAGATAATGTTTTAGCTATGTGACACTGGGAAGTTCAGAGAGGGCTAGGTCTATTCTCGCTATAGGTGTACCTCCTGAAGACAGCAATGTTCTCTTTGGTTTTCTTTTCATTCAGAGCTAGAGAAATTTGTCTCGGTCTCTGTACACCAGGCTGCCACCTTCAGTCCCTTTTGCTGAACATGCTGCAGTCATGGACGGATAGACTTTAGATGGGGGCTCAGCATGCAGCCATGTGGGGATCCAGCCCTGCTGAACAGGGGAGCAGGAGGAAAAGAGAGTCTTTCTGTTATCTTCTGTTGGTAGAATTGTGCAAGTATAGACTTTAAATTGGCCTAGTTAAAATCTGGAATCTACATCTGCAGTGTATCAATAACGGTGCTCAGCTGGAGAGAGAGAGAGCCAATGGCAGGCAGAAGAGCAAGTGGTAGTTTTAAGGTGCCTAGGCACAGAAATGGGCACTTCCCTGTCTTTCTCACAGCACATGAACACAATATTCAAAAATGGACTGCTAATTAACCCATTTTGTCCTAAGCCCTTTTTGGGAAAGGGTGCCCTCTTCCTATTAAATCCGCAATGTCTCAGCCTCTGAAGCACATACAAACATGAAATGAGTTACATTTAATACTCTCCCCTTGCATTGCAATGTGTTCATTCAGCTCTAACATACCCACATAGTTAATAAAACAGCTAAAATCTCAAGATCCTGAAAAACCTATATGTGTTTCCAGGACACAATGGGTTAAGTTATACGAGGAGGAGGTATCAAAAATCAGAATGTCCTTGCTGACTTGGAATGTCCTTTTTTGAATATTGTGTTCATGTGCTGTGAGAAAGACAGGAGGGTGCCCATTTCTATTAGCCTTGCGCACCATCCTACGTATTTCCGCCAAGAGACTTGACTCCACACTACTTCTGAAACCAGTTTATACATATACCAAATATATATGCACATACAGTCACCCTCCTCTACTCTAACCAAAATTGTTTACTTGGTATACTAAGTTAACCTATTCCTAATCACCCCTCCTGGAGTTGCTGAATTGCAGCAACTGCTTGACTCCATGTACTCCATGCCACTTCTTGCAGATGCAGTGTTGGATGAGGCAAGCACAAGTTGTGATGTCTTTGTGTGCCTTGAGAATACATGGGTTCTAAATTTTGTTTATAACCTGACTGCGAACCTAGCCGCGCACAACTCAGCCTCTGATTGTTGGAAACCGCTGTCTGTCAAAAAAAATTAGCTCACGTGGTTGGCTGCCAGTGTCTTGCCCCTCTTCATAACATTGTGTTGATAAACAATGAGAACCCATGTATAAGTGGCAGATACAGGACCAGTGGGACTAAAGCCCTGTTCAATACCATCCATCCCACGTCGGTGACTGGCAGGAGGATAGGAAGGGGTATGTGGGCCTGACTCAATATAGAGATTTGATAATGTGGGGCATTTTATGTAACCATGTGACATCTGAATTAGATAGGACTGATCATTGCAAAACGTCATACTTTGCTTTTGTTGCATTTGCAGCAAAAGTGCCATGCAGTGCATGATATTGTGTGTCCTGCCAAATCACTGGAGAGGAGGAGGTTGATAGGCCTAATGGTTGGGAATGAGTTAACATATATCAAGTAAATTCCTCACAATAACATAAACTGTTTTGATCCACGTTTTCACCTTTCCACCATTCAAAGATATAATGTAAGCACCGCAATAAAATCGGCAAACAATGAATTCCTAATGCACAAAATGTAGATGTGCATATTATATTTAGGCACATTCAGACGTACAGTATGTGTGTAAATGTGTCTCATAATGGAAGAGGTGGATTGAGGTGGACATATTGCATCATGTTATAATAAGCATTAAAATAAAAGTGGAAGTAGAGAAAACATTTTCATTCAAAAGAACAGCTTATTGACATGAAAGTCAACTGTCACTTGTAAACATGAATTCAACCTATGAAATCATGTCCTTTGATTCTAATCTTTAATCTGAGTATGGAGATGAATTCTCCATGTATGACAACCTATAGCTACAATGTAATTAAGAGTCCACCTTGTCTGGTGATGGCGTCCATATTCGATTAATTCATTTTGAGGTAGGCCTATTAAAGAGGTTTGAGCCTAATCACAGCATATTTGAATATTTGAATTAACCCTTCAAAACCCCTGAAAATGCTGCATATCAAACATGAACACTAGGGATGCACGATGTGAAAAATTTCGGCCGATACCGATATCCGATATTGATATTGCGCTTTTGGCCGATAACCGATATTAACCGATACCGATGTGTGTGGTTTTTTTAAAGAGTTAACATTTAATACAGACTGACAATGATGCAAACGAACAGATTTTTTGAATGTCCTCTTATTTCCAAAAAAACTTTAACTTCCTGTGATAAAATTAGATTAAAAATAGAGAAAAAACTAGAAGACAAACAATAAAAGTCATCGTCAAGTCCAATCTTTTAGAACCCTAACATATAAAAAAACCATTGGCGTTAACATCGGCCCAGTTTTACCCATCGGACCGATGTCCGATGTGTTGAGAAATGTCAAATATCGGCCGATACCAATACATCTGGCCGATACATCGTGCATCCCTAATGAACACTATCAAAGACACTTTGTCCTTAAAGCAAAAATGTGGGTTGAGACAAGTGCAGTATTTTGGGGTCAAAAATATTGTTTTTTTTGGTGTCACCCTATGTTCCTGTTGCAATCATGAATTCAGACTACACTGAAATAATTTCCTTTGATATCCATCTTAAATCTGAGTATGGAAATTAATTCTCCCTGTATGAAAACCTAATGCTACATAGAGTTTACCTTGTGTAATCAAAGAAACGTACACTGTAGACTGGTGACGGCGGCCATATTGGATTCCTTCATTTTGATGGACTATGGGAATATACATTTATTTATACATCATATTGGCATTAAGCACCCTTCAAACCCCCTGAAAATGTTGCATGAACACTATCAAAGACAATATGTCCTTAAAGCAAAAATATGGGCAGTGAGAAGTGCAGTATTTTGGGGTCAAAAAGCAGTGTTTTTTTGTGGTGTCATCCCATGTTCTACTGCCCATAACTAAAGAATGGAAAAAGGTAGACACAAACTTCTTTTTTCAAGTGAAAGTAGACAGTTCAGTGTAGTTTTCTGTAGTATTTGTGTTCACAGAGACAAAGAGCATTTTTTTCTGTGAATCTTGAAAGATTAGTAAAAATGTTAAAAATCGCTGACAATATGAGGCTCTCTGCTTTTAAAATGGCTGCCAGCCAATGACATAAGCATTTTCTTCCAATCTGATCTTAAATCTGATGACATAATGGCTTTCCCCATGTCTGAAAACATAAAAATAAGTGCTATTTTCAAATTCATACCTTATTTAGTCCAAAAGAAAAGAGATTGCAGGAATTTAACACGCTGGCGGCGGCCATATTGGATTTTGCCCGTTTTGAGGCATTTCGGTACATTTTTGCGTCCGGCATACGGCAGATTTGGATTCAGCACCCTTGAATACCCCTAAATCAGTTGTATGCCGAAAATTAACATGATTTGCCTTCAGGTGTCAACTTTTTGGAAAAATGACCCTGACTAAAATGTCTGACCCAAATGTTGAAGCTGCGGTGAACTTGCAATATTTCACCACAGGGATGAGGGGGCATACATGCTGTCTCACACAACTCTAACAGAAGGAGGTGTGACTAACCTGTCAATATTGACAGGAAGGTCACGCCTCCACAACACCAGCTGTTTTAAAGCATATCACACTTCAACATCCATGTGACCCTCTGATGAGGACGGAAGTTTCACCGTCGAAGCATGTCAGGTAAAAGATAAAAACTTTTTTACATGTCTGAAACAAAAGAATCTTGAAGATTTGATATAACTCTAAGACATAATGAACATCATACACCTTGCAATATTTTTGTTAAGCCGAAGAGCAATGAACAGACTAGTGCAAGAGAGAGACGAGAGGGTGGAGTGAAGCCACAGATCTACACAGAAAACAGAACCATCCACTGATAGGTCACCTGTGGCTAGGTCACCTGTGGCTAGGTCACCTGTGGCTAGGTCACCTGTGGCTAGGTCACCTGTGGCTAGGTCACCTGTGGCTAGGTCACCTGTGGCCAGTGTTGGGCAAGTTACTTTGAAAAAGTAACTAGTTACTAGTTACTAGTTACTTCTCCAAAAAAGTAACTGAGTTACTTCCTGGGTTACTCCGGTATCAAAGTAACTAGTTACCAGTAAAAGTAACTATTGCGTTACTCGCCCCCCGACCATGTTTCATAAACCACATAGAGAAGGACGGTTAAGACAGGTGACGTTACAAACAATTTATTGCAACATAATAAACCAAAGCCACTGGATGGACAAAATATATTTTTTTTTAATAAAAGAAAATAACACATTTTAATAGTCTTATTTAAATTCAACTGAAAATGTGCATGTTAAATCCAACTTTAAATTACTACTAAATGTAGTATTTACATTTTAATTATTACTAAATGCTACCCTTTCAAACAAGACTACGATTACGTCATTTTGTAGTTCACAGAGTCGTGAAGCAGTAAAAGACGCGACCTGTGACGCGACCACAAAATGCGGAAGTAGCCACTTTGCGTCTTTGTCTCGAAGCGTGCGAGTTGAGTTTGTGTTGTTATCAGCGAACTATCAGCGAGCTATTTCATCGTGGTTAGTGAGAAGTTGATGAAGTTCTGAGCATGTTGTTTACCTATTCTGACTCTGAAGGACCGTTTTTATCTCACGAGGAGGATAATGATCGGACGAGCACTCTTTGTTTACCGCGGCGAAACTTCCGAAGGCAGTGATGCCGACATGCGAAGCAAGGATGTTCTCTAAGCACACACACACATTTAAACTCACTCGGTGACTTTATCCTATCTCAAGTGAGTCGGTGGTAGTGGCGAATGCAGTCGTAGTGTCCATACAGGTATTGTTGGAGGAATTAGGGGCGAGAGAAGTGGGTCTGGTAATGTTAGCTTGCGCTCCCTCCATTCAGCCCCCGGTGATGCGGATAGCCACCTATCCGGACGCAAACGCAATAATCCTGGGATCAGACAAACACTGTTCACCAAGCAGCACACACACACTCATTCTGTCCCTCTTTCTGACTTCTACTGGGTGAATGGCAGCGGCGAACGTGGCCATATGACCGTATGGAGAGGTTTTGGTAATAGAACGCACGGTGACGACGCATAGGCTACCCTAAAACAGTAACGTGCAGTAACGGAGTGTATGAAATTGTAACGGTGTTATACTGACAGTAAGAATAATTAGTTAGATTACCCGTTACTGAAAAATGTAACGGCGTTAGTAACGCCGTTTATTTAAACGCTGTTATTCCCAACACTGCCTGTGGCTAGGTCACCTGTGGCTAGGTCACCTGTGGCTAGGTCACCTGTGGCTAGGTCACCTGTGGCTAGGTCACCTGTGGCTAGGTCACCTGTGGCTAGGTCACCTGTGGCTAGGTCACCTGTGGCTAGGCCACCAGTGGATTGTTCTATTTTCTTTGTACCTGTGACTTCGCCCCATCCTCTCGTCTCTATCTCGCCTGCCCTCTCCTCACTCTCCCTTGCAAAACATTCTTAATCTATAGAATACTCCAATTTTAAGGATACCAAAAATGAACTCCACCACCAACTCATACCTATGTCCTCAAGCAGTTGACACTTTGGAAGGTCGTTTTGTGTGAGTTCACGAGAGGCATGTCATGTGACTGAAAAAATACAAATTTTATCATCATTTAATTGTAACACTGTTTCAAATTGGCCCAATCTGCTACACTTTACCCCAGGGGATGCTTTCTGTTCACAACTGAGAAAATCAGTATCGTGTAGTTTTGCCACCTGTCCTGTTTTTACCTGACTGTCCCTGGAAAAATACAGTGAGAATAATAAGTAGCCTATTTGATCCCTTGCTGATTTTGTGGATTTGCCCACTAATACAGACATGATCAGTCTATAATTTTAATGGTAGGTGTATTCTAGAACAGTGTTTCTCAACCTTTCAGGCAAGGCACCCTTTAAGTTCATGAAAAATCTCAAGACACTCCGACAAACACAAACCGTAACAGGGCATCGCATCCGATAGGCTACGTCGAGCTGCGATAACGTCAGTGTTGGGAGTAACTCGTTACAAAAGTAACTAATTACATAATGCATTACCTTTTTGAGTAACGCAGTAGCCTAATGTAGGCCTAACTGATTAGGCCTACAGGGGGGAAAATCGGTAATATGTCCTCGTTACAATGCAAGTAACTTGCACATTACAACGCATTTTTTTCACCTAAATTTTGTGTGGGTGTTTTGTTTTCTTTATTCAATGTTCTCGGATCACCGCGAGATCAGCTATTGCCTACGATAGCCTACGTCCGTGCAGAGATTTTAAAGTTTCACGCAGAACATTAAGTGCATACGACTTCATTGCGAGCGTCGACGTTGCGCAACGGACGTCAGCGAGAACTTGTTGTCACGATGTGGGTGTTATTAAATACAGCGCATTTAAAGTCGGCCACAAATATGAACGAGACGATGAGCTCGCACCGGTTTGCTCTACTAACACACCACGTGTGAGGAGTGGGGGGACAGGCAGTGAGGAGGAGCTGAAGTGGGGACCTGCGCAAACTTGTGTAGAGGTGTGAGACAAGACCCATATACACACGTGAGTGAGTTGTTGACCAACCAGTTAACGGGCGCGTGACCTCGGAGGCAGTCCGCCGACGAGCGTTGAAGGGGATAAGCAACTGCAGAGGTTGCAAGATCTGACTGCAGCCGCATTCATCCCGCGATAGGCCTAGTTTTACACCATGTGACATGTCACCTCGTCAACGCAACGTCGACGAAATTTCGAAGTTTGACAGGAAATCTAACCGTCATGCAGCATTTTCCATCCAGGGTGCATTGCTGTCTAAATGCGCATACATGCGTTGACACATCTCGAATGCACCTATTGCTTCCTCTTTCACGCTTCGTCCCAGTAGGAGTTAGATCTTTGAGTGGCATGTGGCATGTGCCAGTGACATGCGGAAGTGGTATCATTGACATGCTATTATAAAACACATTTTTCCACTAACAGGTTAGGTTTAGGAATGAGTTTTGGTTTAGGCACAGTTCGGCATGTTTATAGGTTGGTGTACACACATTTTTCACTGACAGGTTAGGTTTAGGTTTGGTTTAGGCACAGTTCGACATCGACATACGGAAGTGGCATCACTGGCATGCAACTATAAAACACATTTTTCCACCGACAGGTTAGGTTTAGGAATTAGTTTAGGTTTAGGCACAGTTCGGTTGGTTTACACACATTTTTTCACTGACAGGTTAGGTTTAGGAATAAGTTTAGGGTTAGGCACAGTTTGACGTCGTAGTAGCCACTGTAACCATAGTAACCAACGTGACATGCCAACCGTGACGGCGCTTGACATGCCCGTTAACTGTTGTAATTACAGACCTAGAATACATAAATAATTTAAAATAATAATTTTTTATTAATAAATATTATTACACTTATTGATAATAATTAGTATAAGTCTGTGGTTAATATAAAATCAATGGACATGTCACTGCGGCACTTCCGCATGTCACTGACACATGCCACATGCCACTCAAAGATCTAACCCCCTCTCCTTCGTCTCTCGAAATGGCAGGCTGACAAAGGATGACCGATCCAGAGGATCCAGCTTGGTCGTTTTCAAGAGTATATGCCCACTACTTTGACTCCATTGAAAATAAGGACGCCAAGAACATAAAGTATGCACACTGTACTTGAAACCCAAACCGCTTTCCACGTCGAAAAACAGTAGGCCTAGCCTACAAACAATTTGACGATTTGAAGAGGTGCCATAGCACCACCAAATTAGTCAGGAAAGGAGGGGATGCATCCCATCCGCACGAGACAGGGACACGGCAGGGTAGGCACGTTGCACCCCCCTCACTTTTGTTCAACTAAACATCACTAAAAATTGAAATAAATCAATTTGAAATAAAATATGATAGGCCTCTTGGCTCATTAATGCTTATTATATTTCATTGTAGCTTCAGCTGTACTTATCAAGCCTCAACTCCACTATCGTCCTTGGCATTGTTCAACAACGTTTATGACAAAATCTGGCGCATGTGGGGGGTTGGGGGGTCGGACATAAAAAAAAAGAAATTGAAAAAAAAAATTAGACCGGACGATGACCAAACCTGACAACCAACCGGAACCAAACTTTTATTTTTCTTAGGCCTTATTGTATGTGGGTAAGACGCAATTCCTGAAAATGTTGGTTTTCAGTCTGCAGGCTTCCAAAACGACTTGTGGATGGCAGGTGAAAGTCATGCCACCTCATGGATTTGCACTATAGATTGTCAAATCCTTATTTCCAGTAATTTTGGCTAAAGTAACTAAAAGTAGGCTAATGCAAAAGTAGCCTAGTGTAATGCTTTAGTTTTTTTTTTAAAAAAAGTAATGTTGTAATGTAAGGCATTACTTTTAAATGACAGTAACATGTAATAAGTAGGCCCTAGTGCATTACAGTTTTTGAGTTACTTTCCCAACAGTGGATGACGTATACCGCTAATGGATGGCCGATCTCCGACGCTCCACGTTTTGGGGATATAATAACTTAGAAGTTCAAAACTTATACCAAACTCATGACTTATATGACTCTGCTTCTATAACTCTTCTTCCGATGCAAACAGCTTTCTCAAGCGCTCAATGACGTTTTTGTCACATAAACATATAATGCAATGACCTCTGAAGAAGAAGACCACTATGTCAAAGCATCTGATTTTTCCATGGTCAGTCTTGACATTTGGAAATCTTGAAAGTGTACCAGACTCTGTTCATAGCCTATAGGCTACAGTAGGCCTACCTTAGGCTAATTGGAGTGTCAGCACACAAGATGCATGACGATAATTTTTCCATCTGTTCAAAGGCTGTCTTGCAAACAAAACTTTGTGATGACAAATGGATGCAGATTCAAAGTTGTACGTGCAGCCACAACTATGTGTCAAGCACCTTCGAGAGGTAGGGCTGGGCAATATGACAATATTATCTTTACCGTGATACAAAAGTATCTATCGTGCCCTTTCTCCTGTATCATGATAAACTAATGTTATCCATCATTACAACTAATATAGGCCACATTTTAATACAATATGATAATATTTTGCATTATCACCATGGAAGTTCATATCACTGTAAAAAGAATACAAATATTCATTTTAAAGAAGTGTGGTTTTATGACACAAGACAATTTAAAAAAGAGAATAATGGAAAACATAGGCCTAATTGTGGAATATCGTGATATATATCTTTATTGTGATATAAAATATGCCTAATCCATATCATGATATAGGCCTACAGATAAACCGGGACAGATTAATATACATATATGTATTCTAATATAGGCCTACAGATAAACCGGGACAGATCTGGAGGACCACTGATATTATATTACCCAGTGTCTTGTATCTTTGGACCGCTCACTACGGTCTTGCACAAGGTCCAGGCTAGCCACCTTATCCACAGTTATAAGGTCAGCGTCATTACTGTTTGGGCAGCAGTTGCTAAATCATTCAAAAGGGCAATGGGCAGCCTTAGGAACTAGCAGACCAGAAATCCTTCGGTAGCATGAAAAATGCTGAAATGGACGGGGTTAGGGGCGTGGTAAGGTGGTTACCAAATATTTTCAATATTGTAATATTGTAAATCATTTTACGGCACTAATGCAACAATGTGGGATCAAGTCTCCGGAAGGGACATGAAAAATCCTTATGAATCGTCTCCTCCTTATTCTCTGGCTCTAACCTTACCATCTTTCTGAAAACCAGGCAGGAATTTGGAACCAGGGCCAATCAGCAAAGACAGGTGAAGCGATGACATCATCCTTTTATGCTCAATAGAGAAAATATACAACACATTCAATCAGTATAAAGCAAAATTATGATTGCCTGAAGACCTTGTGAAGAAATGATGAAGTCATGACCTGTAATACCTGGGCATATGCCGACTGCATCAAACAGTCTGGCAAAAGCTAGGAATCCGTCTCCATGGAGGGTGAGATGGTAGGTGGCTAAAAGTGCCCACACCAACTTTGATGTCGTATAACTCCTGAATGACTAAAGCTATGACTACAAAACTTTGTGACTTTTCCTAAAATGAAGTTGGCTATGTGATGCCAAAAGATTATGTTTATCATTTTTGTTGTTGCCAACGGTTTTCTGACAGGTACGCCTGACCAAAAATCACTGATCTAAGTCTCATCATCATCACTTTTCATATTTTTTTAAATTTTCATTAGCATCAGACACCCTTGTGAACATTTGAAGTGGTCTGATGCACATAATAACCAAAATTGATGTGCATTACCCAAGTTAGATGGAAAATACATTAAGGTGACATTTTGGGCAATAAAATCAGGAAATGACGTCATAATGACACCAAACTGATGTCATTCATAGTTCTTTGGCTGAAGATCACCCCCTCCAAGTTTGGTGGTCATACGCCATTCGGTTCCTGTTATGAGGGGGGGTGTCAAAAGAGCCCCCCCCCGGTCCAAGGAATGCCAAAAAAGCCCGGTCTGGATAGGGTTAACTTAACCAAACAGTAACGGACTAGAGTTAAGTCAGCTTTTATTGTTAGTTTCTTCATATGCACAGGTCATCAAGGAAATTGAAATGACCTTTCTCTATATATACCAGTGGTTCTCAACCTTTTTTGAAGAAACGCCTCATCACAAGCCTCCCAACGCCCCCATGCCATCATTGTAAGACGTCCCGTTAGTATAAGAAAATGAAATGGACTAATGCCTCCCAATGGAAACTAAGCCCCGCCCCCTTTCAGCTGTATCCTTCTCAACACCCCCTAGAGCTTTCTAATGCCCCCTGGGGAACTGTACCGCCCCCGTTGAGGAACATTACTCTATACCAAGAAAGACCATACAGTAGGCATACACAGGACTGACATTTACAAACTGACATCAAAGCGCGAGAGAGGAAGTAACAGTGATGGACCAATAACAGTAAAGTAATGAAGTAATAAACAACTACTGAATATTCAACATTGGTGAGTGACAGTGATTGACGAGTGATGAACCAGTAACAATTCTCCATGGGTGAGTTCTGCATCACCATTCTCAACAGTTTGTTGATTGGCAGAACTATGAGCGAACGGAGCCAGGAGGGTTCAGCCAGAATATGTATGGAGCCAAAATCTTTGGGTGGGAGTAGGAGTCAGACTATATAATAGGCCTACATTGGCTGGTAATGTAGCCAGACTATATAATAGGCCTACATTGGCTGGTAACAGAATGGCAATGACCAAGTTGTAATGTATTAACCAGTTGACTGTCAAAACCCGGTGGCAGGTTTGAGATTCCATAATTCCATTGTTGTAGAATTCTTCTCAGCACTAAGTGGTTAATAAAGGCGCTGTGTGATACCGTATAGGCTATAGTTAGAGGGTCGCTTCAGCCAATTTCAACATGCAGTTGTAATGCTCACACTATCATGGACTTATCAGTATCTGAGATTTTTTTTCTTTTTCTTCAGCCTTTTCCCGAGATCCTGGTCATTGTAATGGGGGCAGCTGTTTGATTTCAAAAAACATCTAAATTACATCTTAATTTATTCCCAAAAACATCCAAAAGGTTATGCAAATGGATTTAAAGCTATAGGACTTGAACCTGGACCTTCTGGGGAAACAAACTGGGGCACTGACTTGGCCACTGCCTCCGTATGCTTGGCTGAATTAGAAATCAATCAGACTATATGGCCTTTCCTTCAGCTGGTGCGGCATTACCTTAACCTCATTTCCCAATCCTCCCCTATCTCTCTCCCCCACTCACTTCCTGTCAGCATCTCATACTGTCCTGTCAATAAAGGCATAAAAAGCCCCTAAAAATATATTTTAAAAGAAGGTGTTCAGGTCATTTTGACCCGGGCATATAGAAAAATAATTTAAAAAGGAAAAAATCATAGCTCATATTCACCCTCATGTTCCCTTCATTATACTTGTGAATTTCTGTGTATATGTTTTTGAGAGTGAGAGATACAGAGAGAGAAAGATAAGGACACAGTGAACAAAGTGAGTAAACTCAATCCAAGCTCTTGCATTGACCCACTGCTCTTATTGCGCAAGGTTGAAACATTGATGCACAACTGGAGGACCGAACAATATCTGCACTCCTTTTCCCACATAATTCACCCTCTGCCATGTGATCACTTGTATCAGAGAGTTTAGAAAATATTGATGTGTAAGTCCCCCAAAGTGATACAGGTCAAAATGACCTGGGAACACCCCCTATGTAATAGAAATGTGCAGGGGAGTTCGCAAATTGGGGTCACTCGCTTTTTTTCAGATTCAGACTCACTGAAAATGAGCCAAAGCCAGTGAACGTCAGTGTGAAAGAATAATAACTGACACTATTTTTCTCAAGCTAAAAACTGAAAACGGGTCCAAATGATCCGGACACGTTACAGGACTTAAAAAAAAGCTGAGCGCAATTAGAAATCCTGGAAATTGATTGGTCCCCTTTCCCATTAGAATTTTGAATGTTTCAGATAGTGTGCCTGGTCAGACTAAGCAAAACTTTGTGAAGTGTCAGGCCCAGGCTAGGCTATCCTGACTCTCTGAGGTGCTACTTTAACTACTCACAGATTCAAAAGCAGAGTTGTGAAATTACAAGATCAATATTGATGAGTGAGTCCATGTGCATGGAACCTGTTGTCTGAAGCAACTGTCAGGTTTCACTCATTTTTTCCCTTCTCCGCTACATTTAAACTTTGACTACGTCACATCTCTGAAAATCCTCCGAGGTTCCTGAGTGGTTCTACTGCCTAATGTCCTCCACTAACGGGGAACTTAGAACCCTTTAAAAAAAAGGGCTCTATGTTCCCTGCTGCTTCCAAGTAGACTGCTGCCGCATGGCGAGCACAGGTCGTTCAACTGAACACGGGTTGTCAAGGGTTAAACTTGACATGAAATACGCATGGCAACCGTTTGTGCAAGAAATATGCATGCGCAAGCATCCTGGGCCTTATGCCCCTGTCAGATACAATGCGGGGAACATAGGACCCCTTTTTAGAAAAAGGGTCCTAAGTTCCCTGGTCCCATACAAAGACCAGGGAACATAGGACCTGGGGAACATAGGCCCGGGGAACATAGGTACGCTCCCGTTTTCACTCCTCCATTTTAGCTTGAAGAGAGGGAAGATGACTGGGTGCATTGGTCAGCACTGTTACTAGTACTACTGCCGCCCCAAGACCCATTAGTGCCTTTAGGGAAAGTCAGCGAAACAATTACACAATTGGCAATCATGTGCGTGGTAATGGAACAATGCTATTTACAAACTATTGAAAACAGTCTTAAGTACACCGAAATGTAAACGCCTAAAGCCAAACAACCTCAATACAAAAAACATGAGCTCTGGGCTATACAAATCTGCCTTCTGACCTTTTTATCAACTGTACCAATTATGTAACTCTCTTGTTTAACCGTCTACATATGATTTTGTTTACCCATAGTTTGTGTGTACATCTCGTTTTCCGCAAGGCATGCACCACCAGCCGCAGTAAGGTTTATTTGAGAAAGCAGCGGATCACATGTCTGCTTCCTTATATAATTGGACTTGGGCCAGTACACTACTGTGTGTCTGTACTAGTCTGCCCCAGCAGAGAATGTCCTCCACAGTCAAACCTCTCAAATCATGCAATTAATCACACCAGATCAGCATTTGACATGGTCATTACCCTTAAATCATTATATTGTATGGCAGGCCTATTGTTTTGTTTATGGTCATGTCTACTATGGGATGTTAATAGTGTTCCACGTTTTGCAATAACAGAAGACCACATTTTGACCTTCAGTAATTGCCTGTTTGCACTCCCTACCACCAACTCACCAGTTTACAGTGCAAGGTACAAGTCACACATGAATGCATAATGAATGCATAACCCTTCTGTTTTCAGTTTTTCAGCTTCTGTTGGCAGTATGCATTATTATACTACAGGCCTATATTTATTTGAAAAAGAACAGTGTGTCTAGTTTACTCCACAACACATCTTACTGTGTACACACAGTAGTCCATCATTGACAACACAGAGTTGAGCTGAAAAACGAGTTGATCTCTTCAATAATGGCCAATTGCTGAGGAGGCATAAGATTGCTGTCCTCTTTGGTGTTGTGACTCGTGTGTGTGCCCCATTTATGTCTGTGTTGACACCGTAAAGGCGCTGTCAGATTGGCACATGGAGAGCCTCCTCCCCTTCGCCTGTACTGTGAGTGACTGACTGAGGGGCACGGCGACCCACTTTCCAAACATAGGTCCCTGGGGCGTATGTAAAAAGCTGCAAGGCCTATCATGGGGCGTGTGTACTGGCCACCCTTATAAGGAGCTTGCGTTTGATAAGAAAGATTGCATAATATTTCCCCTATTTACCCACTTTCTCACAGCTGGCAGTGCTCTTATCGGTGGGCCAGGACTACGGACCCGTAAAAAAACATCACAGGTTCAGTGGCCATATGCTGGACTTTGAAACCTTTATGCCTTTTAAATATTGCAAGCTGTTGAATGGTTGGTTCAAATCATAACAATAAAATGGATGGCCGGCATAATAACCCAGTGCCCTACTGTTAGGCCACGGCAGGGCCTTGTGGTTAAGTTTTACGTTAAGACCTTCATTGACAATGAGCCATTTTTGGCTTGTGACTTTTTTTTTTAAAGACGCATATCCCCTTTTATTTTCACATCTGACAGGTTTGTCTTAGAACACTACCATCTAGTGGTGGTCTGCTGGTGTCTTAGTTCATCATTATTATTTACCGGTAGCCTATTTACAAAATGTTCCAATGGGGACACTTCTAGGAATGGTCTCCAGAAAAGCCTCTAAAGAAGCTTTAGAAGCTTCATTAACAAATTTACAAACTGTGACAGAATACCCGGAGTACCCTCCAGGTAATTTCCAGGTTATCCTTATACAGAGATGTCAAACACAAAAGTAGAAGTAAAATACAGAAACACAGTTTCTTCCAGCACAGGTAACTTATGCCTCTTCTCCACTGCCGGTTTTCTGATAGGCCTACAGCTCGACACAGCGTGACTCAGCCGCCCCTTTTTGCTTTACAATTGAGCTGTATCGTGCCATATTCGAAAAGCAAAAAGTGTTGGCCGAGTCGCACTTTGTCGAGCTGTAGGCCTACCAGAAAATCGGCAGTGGAAAAGAGGCATTTGTAGACCAGGCCTACCTGTCCAAAGATCAGCTGTGAGATCAAATTTCTGGGGTCCTTTTTTATTATTTACTACTTATTTACTAATAGGTAGGCCTACAGTAAAATGACTGGAGTAACAACTCAATGTAATGTAATAGGAGCCTATTGTACACCATAAAATTACTTAAAATAAAACTACCTTTACTTCTGACACCTCTTTAGGCCTAAACCAGAGAGACTCTTAATCTCTGAGTTAGAAGCTGAAACTGAAACTGTCACCATAGGCTAGACTTCAAACAAAGTCTATACACTTGATTTTTCCTGTAAAGGGGTCTGTTTATAGCTCGCTGGATTGGTAGTTTCGCCACTCAGAGGACTAAAAGAAGTGTGAACTTTCACTTCACACACATTTTATTGTTTCAATTGAGGATAGTTTTATTACATTTAGCCTAGTGTGAATCGGGGGAGTAGGCTATAGGAATAGGCCACAGGCCTATTAGGCAGCTGTTACCAGAATGCCATTTGCCCAGGTGTGAAAGTAGGCTAGCTAACCCACAGACTTATATAAAGGCTGTCCTAACCTGCCCCAACAAGATCTTCAAGAACAGGCTACAGGAAGTTGGGTTGATTTCCTCACTCATAGTTAGGCCTACGTCACTGCTTTAAGCACCGCAGCCTAGCCTAACATGTAGATTCAATCTCTCGATTCATAAGGCCACTAAATTAGTCATGCTTATCCAATGATAGGCTATTATCAAAGCCCATTGAAGGATGAATTTCAATGTTGAGTTCGGCCTATAGGCCTATAATTCACTTAAAATCTGTCATCCAACATCCAACAGGTTTAGGCCTATCTGTAGTTACTGTAAGAAAACAATTCTCCCCATGTCTGTAACTGGGTAGTAGGCTGTGCCAAAGTCGTTGGACGAAGGAAATCTGACTACCCTAGGCCTACATCAAATGTGGGCAGATCAAAATTGTGCTGCCAGGCAGGGGTCGTTATTCCTTAGCCTATCTCACATGTTAGTGGAAATCTGAAGGCCGAGCTAGACCTAAATAAATATAGACATGTATGAGGTCTATTTAATTTGATGTACTTTGTTGATTGTGGCGCAGAATACAGTTGATTTTGTTGTAGTACAAGTAGGCGCGCATTTCAACAGTTTGTGGAATTTCCGTCTGCTCAAAAAAGGAACGGAAAGTATTTTTCTTTTTTCTCTCACACACATGATGAGTGTGATGTCAGTTCTTGGGCAGCTGGCAACAGGCGTTGTTAAGTTTCTTCTGTTCTCTGATTGGGCCCTGGCGTCATCTGCTGTTGCATGATTGGTCCAAAACTAACCAGAGCAAACTACATAGGATTGATGGGGATGCCATTTTGTTGCAATTCAGAAGGAGACGGAGAAGGAAGTGTCGCAGGAACCATCTCGCTTGAAAGCGTTCGTGGGTTTCCAACTTGTTGACATATCAACAGTATTTTCTTCACCCAGCTATTAAGCAGTGGGGTTTAAACTTTTTTTGACGAAAGGCTTTTACCATCAAGGCCTGAAGAAGTCGGTAAGATTACCTTTTAATATCCTTGTTTCATTCGATGTTATGGACACACTGATACAGTATGGACGCCATGTTGAGTCGACTTCTTTGTTTTGGTCGGTGGCCAGAAAAAATAGACCTAATTGATCCTATTTGTGAAGATAAATGTGTTTTGTATTCGTCTACGCAGTTCCTCAATGTATGACTGTAGTATTTTCTATTTTAAATCAATGTGAGATGGATTTCTGTCGAGTGAGTTTTTTTTTCTGCGTAGCAGCTACGGCACAGCCCTCAGATTAATTTAGCAGACAAGCTACTGATGGCTAGCTTAAATCTTTTACGTAATCGACACAAAAAGGGATTCGTTGAAACTGGTAAAGGCAAAGTCATTTTCGTTGTCACATTGTCTAATGTGATTTATTTTTTGACTGGATGTTGTGTTTTGTTTACTGATGTCGCCGATTGGTGGGTATTAACAAAGCCCACCACTATCGTCGACGTAAACAGTAGGCAATGAGAGAAGTTGTTTACTTATTTGTGTTACTTCCTATTTCTATATCTTGTTGTTACATTGTATGTCAACGTAGAAAAACATCAATTGATTGACTTACAAATGTATTTTCTACAGTTTGTGTCGACTTCTGAGAGCATCGTGCGCCGAGGTGAATTGATGTTCAGCTCGGTTACACGACAAAACACCGCTCATTGGCACATGAAAACGTCAGATCTTGCTGGACATAAATGTGCAGCGAGAAGTAGATTTTCTACTACTTCGAGGACCTGGAGCCCAGTTGGTGAAGAGAAGTTAAGAAGTGAAGGAGATATCCACGTACTCGACTCTCTGACAACAAAGAGGTGAGTCTGTCTGTGCTAGCGGACGAGTGGGGGAGGGTAGACGAGCTGTGTGGTGACGCCACCGGCTGGTTTGCACGTAGGCAGTTCTTTGTTGTTGACCGACTGCAACAACAGCGACTCGAGTAAAGTTCAACGGGGCAGTGGTACGTCCACATATGTGACTTTTTCTTGATCTTGATTAGATATTTCAGCAAGACATGCTAAATAATATTTTATTATCTATCTAAGACACGCGCCTGTCACATCCACACCATTGCCCGTCAAGGTGTTTTGCAGACCCAATTCACTGTCTACATGCAGTGGCAAGTAACTGAAAACAAAGTTTTTTTTGCGTTTGCACTCGCTGCTAATGGCATTGGCTTGTTGTTAAGCAAGGCCATGGGGATTTTTAATGAGTTGTGCATTATTATTATTATTTATTATAACATGCCTCCACTTTTCTGAACTGAATGCATAGCACATTCCATAGAACATCCATACATTTTGTGTGTATTTCCTGCTTTTTTTGGCTATGTTCAATGTCAGTCCTTTTAAATTTACCATTAGCTTATCTTATTGTTGTTAAGAGTCATCACAGATGGGCACGTGGAATGTCATTTGAAAGTGTTGTAAATATGGAAATTAATGAAACTGTTTTCCCTACCTGGCCTGCAGGTGACATATTTCGAGATGGGAGGCGGCGAGAGGTTCAACATTCCAGTGGGCCATCCGGAGCGGGCCATGCCTAAGAAGAACCAGGCATTGGGCCGGGCCAAGCAGCGGGCCGGGCGCGACCAGAACGGCGTGCCCTTGGTAACAGTGGCAGCGGTAGTCACTGCCGGGGTCCCGCACCTCCACCACCACGGCCACCGCAGAGGGGAGAAGGGCGTCGCCTACTGGTCTCCTGAGTCGGCGCGGCAGGCCGTGTCGGCTGAGAAGATGAAGCTGAAGAAGAACGCAGGCGGCGCCACTGTCCGATTTGCCACCAGCCACCATGACCAGAACCTGGAGGGGGCCATGTCACACCTCAACTCGCTCCTGGCAGCCCAGTGCAACCAGAACTACGCCGGCGCCAAGTTCAGCGAGCCCCCCTCCCCTAGCGTCTTGCCACGGCCCCCCAGCCACTGGGTGTCTCTGCCCGGTGCCCTAGTCGGGCCCTGCGACCACCGGGAGGTCATGGCGTTCCAGCTGAAAAGCCTCCTCAAGGTTCAGGCCTAAAGCGGACTGCTCCCCCCTTTATATCCCCTCACTCCCCGGCCCATATCCCTCCTCCAGGCTCAGGCCTAAAAGGACTGCCCTTCCCCCAATACACTCCCTATCCTGGCCCCCACCCCTCACTTCCCCAACCTAACTCAAACCCAACACCCTAAATCCTCGCTAATACCAATCCCAAGGCTTCACTTGGCTCTCTCTACCCCCTCTTGCAACACCGGATGCGCTGTTAATGCATTTTTAGACCCCTTTTTAGATCAATGGAATTTGCAGGGTGACTGTCATTTCGTCAGACAGATATATTTTGTGTCTGAGAGCTGTCACTCACCCTTTTAAGATTTTTATTTTTTAAAACCATCTCCAAACTGAGGCGTTGCAGCGCTGCGGTCTTGCAGGAGAGGGTGGGGTTAGGGTCCACTTGGGGCCTGTTTCTGTGACGAATGATGAACTGGATATCCCCTTTTGTTTGCTCTATTCCTTTGTTTTGTTCTTTTTACGTTGGCCGTTAGATGTTATCATTCTTCTCGAGCAGTTTTTTTTATTTTTCCTCCCCGTTCTTCCTTGCTCAAAGGAAGCTCAGTGCACAAACTGTCACTCCTTACACAGTTCAACTTCATTGAAGACAGCTAGCAAGTTCCTTTTACACCCTTTACTTGTCTAACTTGAAAAAAACTTGAGGTGTTTGGTTTAGGTCTCAACACACAGACCTCGGTGCTAAAGCACATAAACATTTTTTGGTTGTTTTAAGTTCCCTTCTAGTGAAACACCTCCAGTATTTTTTTTTTTCTTGTTCATTTCAACTCTTGCTGATCTATACTGGGAAGTTGAAGCCACTTTGGTTCTGCAGGGAAGGAGATGTGAGCTCAGCGAGTGCGTCTGGAGACCTCATAGCTTTAGTGACGAATGCTAGTGACACAAACACCGCCTCAACCCGAAGATGAGAGCAGGCCATAACGACCTTGTGCAGTGCCTGTAAGCCCCCGCACTTTAAACTTTTTTTTTTTCCTCGTTTTTGTCTTTGATTTTAAACCTTAATGGGCGCTGTGCGCCGAGCACTGCGGGGGTTGTAGTAGGAGCTGCACAGGGTCTGCAGCAGTTTAAAAACAGCAGGCAGGGTTTTCTTTCTCTTTTGTATCCAATCCTCTTTTTGTGCAGTAGTAATATGCTGTTGTGGTCAGTAGTGTTTTTGTTTTTGGGTAAACCAAAGCATTCACTTTAATTCCAGCTTTGTTTTTCTCCATGTCCCCAATCCTTCCCCCCCTTGCCTCTTGGGTGTGGCCACAAGTGCCATATAGGCCACACCTTGGCAGCTGGCCTTGGGACCTGCTCCCGTCCTGTGTCTCCTCTTTACTGAATGGCAATCAGTGCGGCCACCTCTAGTCCCTTTTCTCCTCCTCCATGCCGCCTCAGTGCCTCCATGCACACAGGCCACGCGGAAGAGGACATGTTCTGGGTCTATTCCCACTGCCATGTCCTGTTGGCCTTGTTTTTTGTTTTACTGTTTCGTTCATGAATTTCTCTTGGTATTTTGGCCATGGAGCTCTTGAAGCTTAAGCCATGGAGGAAGGAGTTCGGTCAGGTAGCTGGGTTTTAGAGGACATGGCCCAGCACGAGAAGGCGTGACACAAAGGATTGTGGGTATGTTTACATGTAGAATACTTTTTAAGGTCACACTGGGGAGCTAAGTCTCAAGGAGGTTCTCACTGCCCCCCACCCCATCCATTCCCATTTACCTTTGACCCCCCTGACCTCTGGGTTGCACTGCTGTTGTATCCTGTGTCTTAGTTACAGGCCTGTAGTAGCCTGTCACGGCAGCGGGTACCATATCTGCTGTCTCTTAAGTGTGTGTGTTTGTGTGTGAGAGCGCGAGAGAGAGAGTGAGTGTGTGTGTGCGTGTGTGTATGTGTGTTTTCGTGAGGCAAACATTTGGATGAGGTCATCCATGTCTTTGCAGAACGGGAAAAGTTTAATGGCCATCTTAAAGATGACAAAACGAAGCAATTTGAGGTTGTCAGATGTGTTATAAGTAAGAGCCATGTAAATAATGAAATGTATAAAAGTGTAGCATATGTACATTTATGCAGGATCATTTTAACCTGCTGATAAAGTATTTTTAGTAATAACACTGAATGTAAGAGTCACGCGAAAGGACGTGGCTCCGTTTAAAAATGCTGAAGAATATTTTTGTTAAAAAAAAGTAAAAAAAGAGACTGCTTGCCTAAAGCACGCGTCAATACCCCTGCACTGTCAAACATTGCCAGTGATCTTGCACATGTTTTTATTATTTTTTTAATTTTGTATTATGAACAGTGTAGGGAGAAAAATAAGCTTTAAGTTGACCTTGTTAAAAAAAGTAACTAATTGATCCCAGAAAGCATTTACATGTATGAATTTTCTGTTTGCACACCTGGAAAACATTTTATTAGTGAACTTTTGTTGGCGCCTGTCAATTCCAAACTGCAATTGTGTAGGCTTTAATAATAATATGGAAGTTGTTACTATCATCTATGTTCCCCCACTGTAAGTTGTTTCACATGATGCCTTGTGTTCACAATCATTGCTCTTGACTGAATCAGGCTTGGCTACCAGACATTCTTCCGCTGGCTGGTAACTGACCCTTGTTGTTGTTGTTGTTGTTTCTTTTCTTTTATCTTTGTTTTTTTTTCTCATTATTTTTTTTTCTTTTTAATTATTGATTTGCCTTCGATCCCCATGTTCTAAGAAGGTTCATACATGTAATTGTCTTTCTTCCAAATTGGCAACTCTGAAGAGTGTCCTTGTTTCCAATTGGCTTTGAATTTTGTCCCCAACTTATGTCACCGAAAAGAATTGAACAAAAATGCCCAACCAAATCTGAAACCTCAAAAAAGAAAACAAAATGTCTAAATAAAAGAAAGCACTATTTTAAATTTGGTTAAATTGAAAAGTTAAAAAAAAAAAAAGTTAAATAAACCTATTCCCTTTCCCCCCTACACTTTTGTCTCGTCTTGCTTCCTGTTTGCAGATTGATAGTAGCACACCACTGTAGTAACACAGATCACTACATTGCAGTTATTGGACCATCTTACTAGCACAGAACATTGTTCTCTATATTCACAGCAAGCTGCACACTACATGTACTAGCCACTACACATGGTAAAATAGCTACATGGCTCTTGCCACGTAAGCAGGTGTTTGTGACCTTTGCTGCCTAACTCACAGGTGCCAGGGTAAATTAATCTTTACACTGGGTTGCAACACTTACTGAACCTCATCCAGGCCTAATTAACAAATGCAAACACACACCCATTGAGGCTGAGAAGTCGCTGCGAATTACAACTAAATACATAAACTGAACCTAGTTTGTAGGGAAATTAACATTCTGGATTGCCACTGCGCCACCTTGGCTCTTGGGCTTCTGCTTTGCATGGGTTAGGTAGAAATGCGCTGTCACTGGAAATGGGACTTTCCCAGTTAGGATCTTTTTCAAGACTATCGTCATTCACATTATTTTGTCAAAATAACAGGACACTTGCATATCTCTTCACAAAGCCTCATTGTTGAGCTCATGCTTTCCTATACTCCTCTATGCATGCAGAGCAGACATGCAATGTGTCAGACACAGCAGGTCTTATTTATGATCAGCCTCCTAAGAGGATTAGCACTGCAGGGATGTGCTCCAGAAAACGGGTTAAGTCACTAAATAACCTTGGGTGTCTTAGTCTTAACTAGTAGTAAACATTTACAATGGAGGTCAATGACTTTGCTTTGCTGGTAGAATGAAGCAGTAACGCACAATACCATACTATAATAACTATTCTATTGTGATGGTTACACTTCACAGTTAAGTAACAGTCATCAACAGCAGGCCTTCCTGCAGATGCAGGCACTGCACTGCAACAGAAGTACAACCTTATGTTCCTGCTAAACCACTGAAGTGGTAGAAAACTATCATCATTGTCAATGTTGAACCTTTTTATGTTTTCACAAAACCTCAGCATGTTTGATACAAATTAGAACCGCTGTTAGCTTCCAGTGACTGCCAAATACAGTAACTGAAATGGACTTGGTCAAACAATGTACGCCTACAGTAAGCATAAGAAGTAGAGTAGAAGTAGTTGATCCCTTGCTGATTTTGTTGGTTTGCCTACTAACAAAGGCAATCAGTCAAAACATGATCTATAATTCTTATGTCAAGTGTATTCTAACAGAATCCAGAATTTACTTCAAAGAATATATATTAATTGGTTTATATTTCATTGAGGCAAAGGAGTATTTGATCTCCTGCCAAGCATGAACAGTTCTGGCCCCACAAACCAGGTAGGCACTTCCAATCAACTTTTCATCTGAAATAGACACCTGGAAATAGTAGGCTAACCTGCATAAAAGTAAGTATGTTTAAATGATGGTTTTAACTCCGAATGAATAATTCAGATCAGAATTAAATAGTTCAATCGAGTTTAGGCCTACATTGCACTTTAATTTAATTTGGAATCGTGAAGTGTTTACATGAAGCTGAATTAAGTTTTGTTCTGAACTGAATTGGGTTGGCCCTGCCATGGCCTAACAGTAGGGCTCTAGATTACTACACCGGCGACCCAGGTTTTCGTTTGCCTCTCCTCCACTGTCCATAGATAGAGGCAAAAAAAGCCCTAAAACATTTTATTTAAATTGAGTAAATAATGAATGAATTGTCTCTTGTAAACAAGGCCATTGATTGTATCATATACCATTATACCAGTATGCCAGTACCAGTATATCATTTAGTAGTATCAGTCAATCAGACTCCGGTCTAAACTCACCAACATAGGCCTACAAGCAGGGCTGTAGTACTCGAGTCCGGACTCGGCCCAAGTCCGGTCTCAAGTCCGTTTTTTTATGGACTTGGACTTGTCTCGGACTCGGTATTGTTTGGACTCGGACTTGTCTTGGACTCGGACAATGGTCTTGCCAAATTAGGCTTTTGGACTCGCCGGGTCTGTCATTAAGTTTTGTTTAGAACACTGGCCATCATAGATTGTAAAGTGGAGCTTGAAATCCAATAACAAACAAGTTTTGTCTTCACATCCATGCCATATAGGTTATCTTCTAAGGTTCACACTATTGACATTCATCCTTTTCATTGTCAAACACTGACCGACATGTGACTCGGACTTGACTTGGACTCGAATCTTTTTGGACTCGGTCTTGTCTCGGACTCGAACCTCTTTGGACTCAGACTTGTCTCGGACTTGACTAGTACTGGTCTTGGACTTGTCTTGGACTCTACAAAGGTGGACTTGACTACAGCCCTGCTTACAAGTAGTAAAGACGAAAGAGCTGCGAGATTGTGAGGTTTAAGATTTTGGACCTCAGCGAGGCTGAAAGGGCTACAAAACCACAAGCAAGAAACTGAAAGGAGCAAACTGTTGAATTGAATTTCTTCCACAATTTAAGAAATACAAAATCAATCGATGTGACTTCTAACACATGCATAATTATCATCAATTAAAAGAAACGTCTGACCTCTGCCAGAAAACAAGGGCTTCTTTAGCGAGAGGGGTTACATACTTGAACTGGCTGTGGAAAATGAACCCATACAATAAGGAGCAATGCTGTTTGTGACATAGTTATCAATTTAGAATTTGAGATGTATATTGAAGTTGTAGGATAATTCAAGCTATACAGTGAGAATAGTGTATTTGATCCCTTGCTGATTTTGTTGGTTTGCTCACTACAGACATGATCAGTCTGTAATTTTATTGGTAGATGAATTCTAACATGAGGAAAGTCCAGAAATAAAATAATTTTAATGGATTTGTATTTCATTGAGGGAAACAAGTATGTAATAGCCTGGTTCACACCAGACAGTGTATGTGTAGCTTCGGCGCCCCCTGGCGGAGCAGAGCTACACACACTACCAGGGGGCGCCGAAGCTACACACACACCGTCTGGTGTGAACCAGGCTATTACATACTTGCTTCCCTCAATGAAATACAAATCCATTAAAATTATTTTATTTCTGGACTTTCCTCATGTTAGAATTCATCTACCAATAAAATTACAGACTGATCATGTCTGTAGTGAGCAAACCAGCAAAATCAGCAAGGGATCAAATACACTATTCTCACTGTATAGCTTGAATTATCCTACAACTTCAATATACATCTCAAATTCTAAATTGATAACCATGTCACAAACAGCATTGCTCCTTATTGTATGGGTTCATTTTCCACAGCCAGTTCTGCCTCTGAGAGAGTATGTACACAGTGCCACCTGCTGTTGCTATCTCCCAGACGGCTATTTGCATGTTGCATAACTCAACACGTAACACCGGCCTAGAAAAAAACTCTTTTATTGACATATGAAACAAAGTAAGAAACGTAGATGGAACAAACTTCTCTTTCTTGTACAACTTTCCAAAAAATATATCGCCTGTGTCCGGTCAAAAAAAAAAAAGCTTTATGTAGGCATAACAAAGCAATAGTTAAAAAGAAATGAAAACAAAACAAAAAGAAAACAAAACAGGAAATGGGCATTTCAGCATAACATGTATTGCAAAACGAGGAGAATCTTTACAGTGAAGATGTAAGTTTGCACGCATAGAACTATGTACCTTACAAAACCTTACAAAGTATTGCCTACCAAATGCTCATGCCATACTTGGCTGGGTTCAGATCAAACGGAAGTTCCAAATTTATAATACAAAAGGCCAAACCAGACTTTGTTTACATTAACTTTTCATACATTAACTTTTCATCTGGAAGTATTACAGAAAACTCAACTCTAAATACTTAATTCTTCCACATATGACTGATGTACCAAATCTTACAGTCTCCAACTTGCCACAGAGGCAATAAAAATCATGTTTAAAAAAAAAAAAAGTAAAGTGTCAAAAATAATGTCTCTCTCTAGCGCTCTTCCATTTTTTTCAGAAATTAACCGACTGATCTGATCTCATAAACTAAAGCTGTAGAGGACCTAGTCACCCCACACAGCGTCTGCAAAATAAAACGTGTGTAATCAATGACTGATGTTGGTTGGTTGGTAGTGGGGGGGTTGATGGCTAAACAGAGGAAGGGGCGGAGAAGAGAAAAGGAAAGGAGAGGGACAGGACGGGGAGCAGATGAGAGGAAAGGACATAGATATGAACACTAGATACCACGTTGACCGCTCCTTTGTATTGGAACCAATGACTCAAGCCAGATTGCTACCATGTTTAGCTGGCATAATCCTGCCATCAATTGGTGACAAGACGCACATAATCCTGTAGGTGGCGCTAACATCTATGAAAAATATCATGATAGCGGCCCAAGATGGTGGCACCCAGGGTTGGGCCACTTTGAAAGCCTCAACATGGCATCTGGTCTTCATATCTATGGAAGAGGAGAGGGTAGCCGTGGAGGAGAGGGAAGCCGTGGAGGAGAGGGGATGAGATGACTGGGTCTTAGTGGCCGCCTGATTTGCGTCCGGCCCAGGAGCGCGATCGGGATCTGGAGCGGGATGGGGAGCGGGAGATGGAGCGTGAGGGCGAGCGCATGTGGGGATCCTTCTGGGAGTCACGGCCGGAGCCTGACATCAGGTGGAAGTCGTCAACGGGCGGGCTGGGGGACTTGGACGGGGTGCGAGAGCGTCGGCCCTTGGGCCTGAAGCGGTCAGGGGAGGGGGAGTGGGACGGGGTGCGGCTGCGCGGGCCTCGCTGGTGATCGCGCTGGGGAGGCCGGTACCTGCAAACACAACACACATAATCAGGATGATAGAATGTTGTGGAACTATGGATTGGATTGGATTACATTACATTAAACTTAGCTGACGCTTTTATCCAAAGCGACATAGTAATTTATAGGGTATCGGTTACAGTACCAGGAGCAATATGGGGTTAGGTGCCTTGCTTAATGGTACTTTAGCCATGTGTAGGGAGAGGAAAGGGTAGAATTGCTCAAGTTATACAGCCCCCTTTTTTCATACTGAAAAGCCTCCTCAAGGATTCAGGCCAAGCAGCGGCATGATCACAACAAGTTCTTGTGCTTTAACTGAATGGCGGCTGCTGAAACAGTCGTGTGTGTGTGTGGGTGTTTGCACATGTGCGTGCCTGCTTGAAGCCATTTCAAGACAAAAGATATTTCTGTACAAAACTAGGACGGTCAATGTAACACACAAAAACAGTTCATGGCAGTGAGAGCACTTTCAGGCAAGCTAGGCAGCCATGAGAACATTACAGAAATACCAAAGATTCACACTAAAAACAAACCAACAACCCAACATTTGCTTTCACATGGACTCCATTTTCACTCAATCACAGACACTTTCATATTTTCAGCAGTAAAAGATCACACTGCTTGGCTTTGTAACAACCTGATGTTTCTAGAGCACAGGAATGGCTCCTGGAGGCAGCAACACGGGAGTACTAAAGCATATGGTGGGAAACCAGACCTGCCCCCCCACCTCCCCCAGCCAAAGCTGTAGAGAACAGACGGCCATTCACGCACGGCCAACCGTCCCGCCACCAACACAAGCGGGGGAAAAGGGTCGAGGCGAGTAAACACAGGGCTGAGTGACGTGCACAGGAGGCCACTGGAGCCTGGGTGTGAAGGGAGACGACAGTCAACAGCTAGTATAGAGGGGGGCCTACTACAGATAAGGGCCTGCCTCCACAAATCCTCACAGCCCCTGACACTTTAACAAGTACCCAACAGCTGTGTGGAGCGCCAGGGGAAAGAGGCAAGTGGGGAACTGTGTAACAGGGTGAGAGAGTGTGTGTGTGTGTGTGTGTGTGTGTGTGTGCGCGAGTGCATGCGTGTGTGTGTGTGTGTGTGTGTGTGTGTGTGTGTGCGCGCGCGCGTGCGTGCGTGCGTGTGTGTGTGTGAGAGAGGTGACTCTTGAGGGCTTCTTCACTGTGTGTGTGTGTGTGTGTGTGTGTGTGTTACTAACGGCTCCAGGACATACCTATCATTATCGTGGCTTCTGCTGCGCCTGTGTCGTCCGTATGAGCGCGAGCTACGAGAGAGAAGAAAACGGTAGCATCACTGTGTGGTACGACTTCCAAGACATGCGGCTCAGCTGCATTAAGTAGTTTCAAAAACTCAAGAGTTCAAGCAAGATAATGACCGTAAATAAGTGCTGCACCTGGTAGCAGGAAAGTTGAATAACAGCAGTGTTGCATAAGGCTCATTTTCCGCCTGAGGAACTTAGAAGAGCTGTGGAGCGAAGACTTCTGTATAATCCAACCAAAGAACATTCCTGATATTCTGGCAAAATGTCCAGCCTATCTGACCGCTTTAACCATTTAAACACCCAGCCATTTCAGGATTTACAACAAATATTTCATGTTTTTTATTAGTAGTAGCCATTAGTAGCACTAGGGGTAGCACTGTTCTGCTCTTATCTTATCTGGACCCTGTTTCTCAAAAGCATTGTTGTTAGCCCACCTAATAGAAATTGCACTGTGACCAAGGAAGTTGCTAACTAACTAGCTGTTGAGAAACGCGCCCGAGGTCTACCAGCTCTACTCAAGTCTCTCCTTCACAAATTTAGTTTGTGCAATTATCTTTGAGCGTGTGAATGGTTCAAGACGGCCACCAAGGCATCAGTGCATGGAGTTCCATGATTTTCCATAGAATTCCACCCGTTTCCATGTATACATTGTGCTGTATGCATTTTAAGGAGCCGAATTCAAAAACCAATGCAATGTGCGCAGTGTAATACCAACAAAGGTGTTCCATTTCTAGTCCAGTCTTTCTGGGCAGGCCTGCGTGCTAGCCACTCATGGACTTGAGTGACCTTCACTGGGTCTCCTAAAGTACTACAGGAATGCAAGGTATCGCTGCGTGTTCTGAGGTCAGGACGAGGCCTTTTGAGAAGGTCACAGTGACTGGTGTATGTTGTGAGACCGGGTGGTGACACATTTGCCTTTTCAGTAGTGTGTGTATATTTTAAGCTGCAACTGTGTGTGTGTGTGTGTGTTCGTACTCTCGAGGGCTCTCAGATCGTCGAGGTCTGCGTTCGTAAGAGGGGCTGCGTGATCGGCGGCGCTCGTAGCTGCGACTGCGAGAGCGTCTGCGTCGGCCGTCCCGTCGAGGCGCATCCTCGTAGTCGTCATAACGGCGCTCCTTTGTCTTCATCTGACCGGGTGCTGCAGAGGAAGAGGGGAAACAGGGAGAGGGAGGGGAGTGAGACAAAAGCAGACACCACTACAGATGCACTTACACCACTTGCCTACTCTAGTGAGCACAACACGTGCATACTCTAGTAGTTTACACATTCAACTAACTGTAGAGAGGCTCAGAGGGGAAAAACACACGTGCAGTGTGCAACCCAAATCCAATGCCAAGGCAAGCTTATCAAAAAAATTATTTAAAAGAGGCCTAGCAACTGTAACCAAGTTTTCTCTTGGCAGCTACTCACTCTTGCGGTCTCCTTGGGCAAACTGGATCTCAATCTGACGTCCGCAGACCCACTTGCGGTCCAGGTTATGCAGGGCATCCTCAGCATCACGCACGTCCTCAAACTTGCTGTGGGGTTAAGGGTTTTGCATTGCATTTGGACACAAGAAGTACTGCAGTGGCTAGGATAGGGAAGGGGGTGAGGGTGGTTTGGAAGTGGGATGGATTGGGTTGGGGGGAGGGGGGTTGACTATCAACTTGACGATCACTACTTTAATGTTACTGTGATTCAGCTATATGGCAGTCAGCCTCACTAGCATAACAAAGGGATAATGTGACAAGACGCTTCAGTACAGAAACGCTGTGATTTTACAAGAGGCTTTACAGCAATGGCAGGAAAGATTTAATTCATGATTTTCACACATTGATTTATTTGATTTAACCTGTTGTGATGTTTAATGTTTCAGATGACAAAAATATGCTTCTCTCTTGATCAATGTACACTAAACAAATACATATCTTAAACATGGGAAAAGGGACAGATTGTGATTTGTTTCAATTGGATGTGAATGCATTGCCGCTAGCTTGGGTAGGATACAGAGATTAAGACTGGTTACCTTTACAAGCTTGACCTTTGACCTTTGAGCTTGACCTTGGGCTTTATGCTGTTAACGTGCTTCCAAGAGGACCTTGGGAAGAGGGGCCTTTGTCTTTGGCTGCTTGCTTGGCTTTATTTCTGTTTCTTTTTCTTTCTTTCTCTCTCTTTGGAACTGATCGAAGCCTGGACTGGACGCCAAACTCTGGTTCCCCTCTTTTTGATCCTCTTTGAATCTTCAAGCTTTAACTTTTTCTCTTTCATCTTTTCCCCCTTCTACTTGGGTGACCGCCTGAGTCCTTATGGTCTCTCTCTGTGGGGACTTGTCTCTACTCTATACCGGCCTTTACATGATCTGTGTTGGGACGGTCTCCAGAACTGTATGTCTTTACATTGTCTGAGGCAACAACAGAAGAAATTGCAGTTAGGAGCCATGGCCAAAATGCATTCAAATTAATAAATAAATGATGTCAGTAGGTTGCTCTGCATACATACAAAACATGAAGAGCAGCCCTACAGACTGCACCATTCCCCCCACCATGTTTACCTTGTATAGTATCACACCCACTGCCCTTACACACAATACACAGAGCAATTCAGCTTTACAAGACATTGCAGAGGTCAGGGATCATATTGAGTGCATCAGGGGCTACAAAGGATATTGAATGTATGCAAATCCTCTTGGTCGGCGATTATAGAAGTCAACGGGAATGTAGACATCTACAATAGGCCCGTACCGACCAAACTCACGACGCAAATCCTCTGGCCTAAAGCACCGTGAGATAACAGGACATTCACTTAACTGGCTAACACATTACCCCTACTCAGCCAGTTGCAGATAAATAAAATATACAAGTTTAAATTAACCCCAGACAGCCTGTAAACAAACGTGTTAGAGTTCGCACAAATCAGACATTCATAAAGTTGACCACAAACACACACCAAGGACAAATATGGGTTGTGTAAAAAGGTTTGTTTGCTATGTCTGACCAAGTTCAAAAGGTAAGACTGCTCAACCAAGTTGGCTTGCATGGTTACGTGCAGATGAAATTTGATACAAGAGCTAAAGATAGTAACAATATTTGAGAAGGCATGTTGGTCAGACTTAACCGGACAAACCTTGAAGACCCCCGGGGCCATCCCAGTGACTGCGTAGCAGTCTATTTTTAGGGTGTAAGTGTGCCCATCTACTTTGCCAAATACAGGCACAACTTTCGTCCTCGAGAGGATTTGACTGGCAAACATCAGTAACCTGTGTGTACCGTTGTGTGTATAACTGAGCTGCTACCAGTACGATAGATCATCTAGTTTAACTAGACAACAAAAGCGCCAAAACAGCGAGGCCACTCAAGGGGTTGCCATGGGACTGTAGGCAGTTTGTGTTTATGTTCAGTGATGGCCTGTTAGCAAACATTGCTGGCAAAGATATTACGTTCTATTGCTTACTGTGGCCATCAAATACAAACGCCAATCTGTAGCAATGGCGCTCACTTAATGCGTGCGCTCACAAACTCTACAAATGACTGTGTCTATTAAGACAATATAGACATTACAAATCGTAACTAAAGACAATAGCAAAGTGCAGCCATGGCTTGCGTGTATTAACGGCTAGCCAAGTTACGGCTGGGGCAAATGTCCATTGTGCATGTGCTCCCAGCCTCCGATGTACAAAAATGAGCCTCATATTTAGCTTCGAAAAGAAAACAGCACGCACGGTTTACCTTTTAGAACCACAGTTTATCTTGATAGTGCATTTGGTGTCGACGCTAAACGAGCATTCCCGTTAAGTCTGTCTCGTGGATGTGCTAACATGGAGGTCTCTAATGGAGGACCAGTTTGCACAGGTGTGCAAGCTAGCAGGACGTTTACGTTTAACCAGGCCTACGAAACCCAAGAATAACGCGCTCAAATGTCTTAAGCGTCCTTACCTGGATTCATCAGAAATATTCCGAATGAAGAGAGAGGTATTTGGTGGCCTTAGATATCTGGCCATTTTTCGATTGTGTTAATCCGCTTTCAATTTCGGATACGGGAGGAACAGCCTAGCTGCGGCCTAGCACACGTCGCCAGCTTTCAGTTGTGTTCCACACGCATGCGCAGCCTGAAGAGTTGTCAGTGCGTCATTCTTGATCCGATCAAACGATTGGATCAAACCTTCTTCTTCTTCTTCTTCTTCTATAGGGTTTTACGGCAGCTGGCATCCAAAAAGTTGCATTGCTGCCTCCTACTGGGCTAATGCTTCACAGCATTAAATTCTGCCATATAGGCCAGTATCTAATAAAAACTTAAAGAAAAACCGCTTTCCCTTGACACTTGTGCCCACTTCAAGTACACTTTTTAAAGATATCTCCTTCAATCCACACCGCTTTAAGCGCCTGATCAAATCTTGCCTGTGAGCATCATAGGCCTACTTTGGGCAAAGCAACAATACATGGTCAACAGTCTCCCTCTGCTGGCAAGTGCACAGTCCGTCCTGGTGTTTTCCTAAAATATATAAAGTGCTGTTCAGACAGGTATGGCCTATTCTCAGTCTTGCAATGATGACGTCCTCCTTACGCTTACCACTGGTGTATGCTGTAACTGAGTCAGAAACACTGTCAACTAAAGAATAGAGATGCCTGCCTTTTGTCTCTTGATCCCACAACTGTTGCCATTCAGCAAGAGAATTCTGCCACACAATACTCTTCCCTTCAGACTTAGACAGAGTCAGAGGCACATCAATCTGTACTTTTCGAGTCGCCTCCTTGGCCAGCGCATCCACCTTCTCATTCCATCTGAGCCCTACATGTGCAGGTACCCATAAAAATGACACAGTCACTCCCTTTTTGCCCACATCATTAAGTGCCAATAAAGGATCAAACCTTGTGACGTTCTTTTTGTGTTAAAGAAGGTGAGGTTTTGTTTGTTTGCATTTTTTTTTTACAGTAACGTGGTGAAACAATTTCTGGCAGACCTCAGTAGCTTATGTTTTCAAGTTATTTTCCGAGATATTTTCTTTTACTATTATCAATAGCCTTAGGTTCCTTATTGTTTCATTTTTCTTTTTGCTATAGCCTAGGCCCTACTATTTATTTTGCCTCACTTCATTTACCCTTACTTTTTGATCAATTTTCCCATCAGTTTTATTTTTCTCATTATTGCCTTTTATTCGTTTTATAATTATTTTATCTCTATTTTTTTTTGAAGTGTTTAGTTTTAAGTGTTTTGAGACCATGATGTAGGCCTATGATGATATTGCACTCTAAAGAATAAATATTATTGTTACTATGAAAACTCAGTTGACACATTGCTTGAATTTTAAGTTAATTTCAATATTCTCCCTAAAAATGCTGGCTTAAAAATTACCCAAAAATAACCCAGCACTGGGACAAAAATTAAGCCAGCCAATTTTACAAGCTAAGTTTTCTTTATTCACAAAAATTGAAGAGAAAAAAAAATCACCTTTCTTTATTTTAGAAACGTCAGCTTTTTCAAGTCTCTAAAGTTTGTAAATAATAGAAAAATGAAAGACTTCTGAATGTTGTTGATGATGATCATGCTCTTATACTGTTTATTGTCTGGTTTTTTTTATTTCTTTGAGTTGATCAATGTAACTTAATCTAAATAGTCCTTTCTACTGTAATCACTTGACCTTGTTTGCCTTATTGTTATGCCATGTCTTTTATTGCAATTTCAAAAAAAAGAAAAAAGGATCAAACCTTATGACATCCTTAACAAGGAATGTTAGGCCTCTATGGATAGGATGGGCATCAGCACTTCTGTATTTTTTCTTATTTCTTTTTTGCAAATGAATACCAATGCATTTGTTTGTGTGTGGTTGGTATGACAAAGTTTATTTAAATATCTTGTTGTGTTGGCCCCGCTCATACTTTTTTGCTCTTCCTGACCATCGTTGCGCCTCCTACCGTCATGGTCTGTAGGGGAAACAAAACAATTGATTAGGACACAAATAACATCTTGACTAAATATTTCAAGTCGATACGGTAAATTTTAGGTTGGTGTAAAAAAAAACAAGTTACGAACATACTGTTGAGTGTGTAGCCTAATAGGATAACAGCCAGGATATTAGCCCACATAAATACTTATATATAGGCTAGGCCTATGTTTTTTTAAGACAATTAAAATGACACTTACCTCAACCATCTCTCCTCCTACAATCTCTTGGATATGAGAGAACTTGTCTGTCTTGCAGATCAGCTTCCCTCCGTCCAGCTGGACAGTGCACTGCCACCAGAATGAGAGAAAGACGGTTAGTGACAGCAGAGATAAACAGTTGCTGCTTTACTTGTAGTTGTTGTTGTTGTGGTGGTGGTCTCTCTCTCTCTCTCTCTCTCTCTCTCTCTCTCTCTCTCTCTCTCTCTGTGTGTGTGTGTGTGTGTGTGTGTGTGTGTGTGTGTGTGTGTGTGTGTGTGTGTGTGTGTGTGTGTGTGTGTCATATAAAGTAGGAATTATATGATAGCATATGCAAAATAAATTGTCCTTGCTGTGCTCTATTCCATAGATCTATGCATAATGAAGCCCTTATCCAGTGTTCTTACACACCGCCGAAAAAACACCAAGGCCTGATTGGGCCCCTGATACGTCCAGCCAAGGTCAAGATATGGCCCCCGCCAGCAATACGGAAGGGTCCTGGGCCCAGGGGAGAGAGCCCTGCTTGCCACCCCCACCCCCTCCCCCATAGCTCAGCTCTTGATGCATGCACTGAATGGAGCAGCAGATATTTAAGCTGTATAGTACCTTGAGCTTCTTGCCGTCCATGGTGGTGATATCGGCCTCCTTGCCGATGGTGAAGGAGTTGGTGACGGACTGGTGAGGCGTCTTTGAGGTGATGGTGAAGCTGTTCCCCGTCTGCTTGATCTCCGTCACCGGCTTGATGTCCTTGGCCATCTTGATTACATCCTCAGGGAGAGCTGCAGAGGGGAGACAAACAAACAACAAATGTGATGAGACAAAGGAAGCCACTTATTGGAGGGAGAATACAACTAAGCAGGCCTGTCTGTGGGTGCATGGGGAGAACAGGTCAGTTAAGTGAATGACTTTTTCCAGGGCCAAGTGAAAGCTCCCAGCGACCCTGCAACTAAATATTTTGAGGAGGCAGGAAAGTCACTTATGGGTGGGAGGATAAAACATGCAGTACATGGAACAGGAACATGAACATACAGTAACAGTAAAGATTCCTCATAGCACGAACTACAGATTCTTTATGGGACATTGAACACGGAACAAAGGTAGGCTACTAAAGATTCCATATGGAATACGGTACGCAACATAGAAGGCTGTTGCTAAACACCTGAGAGGAATACAGAAAGATGAAACTGTAACCAAAGATTCCACTGGCTGGCACTGTGACCAATAGGTGTCACTGATGTCACGTCAGCTCATTTTTACAGCAACGAAACCTTTTTTTTCTTATATCTGTATCGATACCATTTGACACGCGTCCATAAGGACCAATATCTTGGATAGGATTAGTTACGCAATCAATGCATCGGTTCAGCATAAGTTGAACATACATGTTATGCAAATAAGATGATTATCGATGATGAGCAGTTTGGAGTACAGTATAGGTCTATTTATTCCGTAAGTCCACGAAAGCCCTGTGCAGCATTCTAGATTGCCAGCAATAATATTATCTTTGCATATTCTACTTGCATACTAATTGTATGACAGAATAATTATAAATGCTGTGCAGTGTATGTGTGTGTGCGTGTGTTCTGAAACTCTTAAACTGTGCAGTGTGCAGAATTTCAATTGTATCACAGAATGATTTTGTGTGTGTGCATTCTGAAACATTCTGTGCATGAATTTCAATTGTATGACTTATTGTTGGGGTGTGTGTGTGTGTGTGTGTGTCTGTATTGTGGTTCTGTATTCCTTTCCGAATACTTACAGATGGCCCTGAGGAAGTCCTCATAATGTGTATGTGCGTGTGTGTATGCGTGCAACTGTGTGTGCGTGCATCTTGTTGCGGTATTTCAAGAAGGCTACTTACAGATAGCTCTGAGGAAATCCTCATAGTTCTCCTGCACGTAGACCTGCCATGTTCCGCTGAAGGCCATGATGTTCTAATGTTCTAATGTGCTCCCTGTTGGGTTCCCCTGTCACCAGATGGATCAGAGCCTGAGGCCGCTGGAAGGATGGATGGATGGATGAAGCTCAGCGCAAAGTGAGGAAGAGGAGGACCTCAGGCGATGTACTTATACCAGCGGCTCGGCCCCTGGCGACGTGCACCTAATCATTAACGCTGCATGGGATTCAGGAGGAGATGCTCAATGCTGTTTGAACAACCCAGCGTTCGCCTGACCTCACTCCCCAAACTCCCCTAACCTAACGCACACAAACACACGCATGCGCACAAGTGGGCACCGACACAGAAACACACACACGCAAACACACGCACACACACACATGCACACACACACACACACACACACACACACAGACACACACACACACACACACACACACACACACACACACGCCATGCACCCCCCCCCCCACACACACACACACACATACATGCAGATGTTTATTGTCTCTGTGGACTCTGACAGTGACGCTTCTTTCAATCAATTATTCATTATTATTACACACAATGAATTTTTAAACAGGCAACAGTTAACAAAGCAGCTACAGTATTGCATGCCGGGGCCTCTGGGGCCTCTGCGGCCCTCTGGGTATTTGTACAGTATACTCTTGAGATCATGTCTCCTCACATTGCGCATACAGCTAATATTTCATACAGAGAGTGTTTGTTTGTAAGACTGTAGCGCAGAGCCTCTGCTATAACCTTATTGTCACCAAATTGATAATGACCAAGTCTTACGGTAATTAGATACTTCAGGGTATTTTCACATAGTCCCCTTTAAGTGAATTAAGTGTATGTACGGTTAGTTTCCGAGGTGTCTTTGGAGCACTTTGGAGCATTCACTAAATTTGCAAAAATGAGTCACATGTGAGTTCGCCTAAATGGCTGAAAGGGACCAAGCGTGAAAATGCATTAGCAATGTTGTTCTGATGTAGTTGAGTGTTTTCAGCTAAGAGTGAATAGGCTGCCGACGGGCCCATCTGCAGTATGAGGTTACAAGGGGAGATTGTTTACTTGCATCCCAAGTTGAGCGCTCCCATCCCTTCTCGTTTAAAAGGGAGCACAGTGAGAATGTGTGTTAAATGCTGGCACGGGTCCTGCAATGCAAGATGAGGACCACACACACTCCAGTCACGACAGGTTATATCAGTGGTTTGGCTCTCACATGCACATACTGTATAGGCCTACACATGCACACACACATGAAAGTCAGGACCTCTCAAAACTTCCCCTCTGTGCTGCTACTGTGGTGTGATTGTGTCGGGATAAGTTCAATTGTGGAAGCTGATCATGTCAGTTACTTTGCTTTTTCTCAGATCATATCAGGCTTGAGTCTGTGGTGTGATCATGTCAGTAACCTCCCCAGCAGGAGCGGAGCTATAGGGAGTGTGAGCAGAGCACTTGCCCCTGGGCCCAGGGCCCTCGAGTATTGAGTGCGGGGGCCCTACTGTGAGCTTGGCAAGCTGTATAGGGGGCCCTATAAGTGTCTTGCCCAGAGGCCCCGTGTGCAATCGTTCCGCCACTGCTCCCCAGTAGCTTGGCATCAAGACTGTTCATGTCTAAAGCTTTGCCTCTGTTAGGCTTCAGTGTTTTTCTCCCTCAGGGGGATAATATTTCACACCAGAGAAACTTAACCTCAAGCATGAGGTTACTTGTGCCTGAAAATCAATGGTTAAAACTACAGTGCGTGGGTGAATGACCCAAGGGACTGTTTGCTTTTTCTCTTCTGCACAGAATATGCTGTGTTGCATAATAATCAAACACATGAAGTATGACCAGCTCCCACACAGTTAGGAAATGCTACTAGTGGACACGCACACACACACACACACACACACACACACACACACACACACACACACACACACACACACACACACACACACACACACACGCACACGCACACGCACACACGATCAAACGAGAGAGGTAGAATGACAGAATCCAATGTGAATCTGGTGAAAGCCCTTTATTAACACCGTAAAAGAAAAGAAAAAATGGTGGCAGACAAAAGAGAAGCAGTGACATAGCAACCCATAGCCATATGAGTGATAAAATTAGTGATCAATTTCACAGGCGGGTTAGCCTATGGTGTGTGCTGTATGGGAGATTACAGAGGAACATTCACACGTGTCAGAGCGCAGGCCTGCATAATGGTCTGGAAATATATATGGCTGACATGGCGAGCATAATGTAATATCAATCACCAGATAATTGGACTTTTGAATTAGCGCAAGCCCAATTAGGCTACGCAAGTGGACCTTTCACCATCTTGCACACTGCAGATGTACCGTATTTATATATAATCACGTGTTCTTGGAATTCCCCACTCATTTCATTAATCTATTAACCCCTTCTGGTATGACTATATGTACTGCTTTAGTGGGTGTCTCTCGAGCAATTTAATCTTAGCAGTGTAACTATAACTGTGATATCTTGTCAGATCAGCGGACGTAATTTAATTAAAATTTAACATATATTAGTACGTACTCTAATATATTTTATTGTTTTTTTGCATAATTACATTTTTTTGCTTTGTTTTTGCTGTTGTTGGTGCCTTCAACAGCCAGGGCTCTGAAACACTCAAACATGCAGTGATGCAGCATAAAGCATAAAGTGCCAAATCTAAAATAGTTATCTACTACCAAATTAGCAAACTGTGTGATGGGTACCCTATATGCATCGGATCCCCCACCCTATGCATCAGAGTCCAGGAGACGCGGACAAACTAGATTGAGAAAGTGAAAGACCTGACAAGTATTCCTTCTACCTGGGCTCTGCAGTTCAGGGCAACTCTCGTATTAACTACCTCATACACCCTGTGCTGGGTTAGTGAACTGGCTGGAACAAATAAGTGCACTTTTACTTTCTGAACTTGTGGATTTTCGCCTCTGCAGCAAGATGTCTACCCCTAGACACATTGAAACTCCATTGCACTGGCCCCCCTCTCCATGCAATGGAGCTCAGTATCTCCCTGAAGACGCCCGTTACAGCTCCACGGCCTCAGGAGGTGGCTTGTCCCCGTGCCTGTAGATGCTCACGGTGACGTTGACCGTCTCACTGCCGTACTGGTTCCGCACGAAGATGCTGTAGGTGCCGGAGTCCTCCATGGCAACCGTGTTGATGGTGAGCGTGGTGCACTTGGGCTCCTTGGCGATGTGGTACTGGTCCCTGGTCGTCACCTCGCGATCGTTCTTCAGCCAGAACATCTCAGGGGTTGGCTCGCCGTCACAGAAGCAGGTGAGGCACAGCGACTGTAGAGTAGAGTAGAGTAGTAGAGTAGAGAAGAGTAGAGTAGAGTAGAATAGAGTGCAGTAGATTAGAGAGGAGGAGAGTAGAGTAGAGTAGAGTACAGGAGGGTAGAGAGTAGAGTTACTAATCATATCCTTAAGGACATTACAGGATAAGCCATGTGTCTAGCAGCCACGCAAAACATACATAACACACAATAGAGACTGTAGAGGAGTAGAGTAGAGTAGAGTAGGCTAGAGTAGAGTAAAGAAGAGTAGGGTGAGTAGAGTTTTTTTTTTTAGCTCAGCGGAAATGGTGTCTAGCAGCCCACACAAAGCAGATATAATACACATTGATCTGTGCAGGCGAGGCAAGGGACTAGTGTGGGGTTGGTTGTGCCCATTAGCAAACACAGGGTGATGAACATGAGCAGAGGACACTGAGAAATACTGAGATCTGTGAGCCACGGAGAAGAGACAAAACACATCAAAACATTGGGGGGTGGGACTCAGGGGACATGGCAAACCAATAGACAAAGCACATAGGCCAACATACTAAAAGGTGGAGAAACATATGACAAGAGCCAACGCATGAAAATGACATGTAAAAGTGACTGTAACCACCAGTTACAAAATGTTTATTTAATTATATCTTCCCAGTCTGCAGAATGTCCATGATGTTATTTGTATACTACCCCCATACACGCACGTGTGCACGCACACACCTTCTGAAAGCTATGCACAAACAGACAAACAGATTCAAGCAATAGGCTTAAATCTTAGGCATATTAATGGTATCTCTCCAGGTTGCAGTCAAAACAAATACATACTAGAATGACAGTGTGGTCCTTGTACTTTTAAAAATGGATACAACCAAAATGCAACTTGGCTCATTGATAACGTCACTTTTTCTCAGAAAGCACAGAAAGTTTGGGGTAAGTTACTTTATTGAAAATTCTGCTCTCTCAGCTCATATTTTATTCATTGGTTAAAACATAATATTGTAGGACAGACAGTTGTGTAGGACAGACGAAAATGAAAATGCCTGCTGAGAAATTTAAACACAATATCCGGCAGGCAGACTCGCTGATACTTTAAGCTCCTCACGTATAGTCACACTCCTCGAGTCAGTGTTGAAGCACTCGAGTTCAAAGAAAACGAATTTAACTGCAAATATTCTGTATGCTGACAGTTTCCACTCCTTTTCATGTTTTTAAGTGGATGTAATCCATGTCAATGCTGAACTGCTCAACCCAGCACCCACAAGTTAAAGAAATGTCTGCTGCAGAAGTGATGTTAAATGCTAAATGTGAAATCATGGTCATGACGTCAATATGAAGAGGCTTGTTAAGTCGTTAAGTTAAGTCAATATGAAGAGGCTTGTTAAGTCGATAACAACATGAACAGGTTTGCTTAATGTCATATTGTCAAAGAGTAGAGGTTTCTTAATTCCTACGTCAACAGGAAGTGGTTTGAAAGTCATATCACACACTTTCCTCCATAATAACCACCATAACAGGCAGGCCCTTGGTGGTGGCGCAGGCAAACATGTAAGAAGTATCTGCTTCAGATGTGAGTTGGTTAGTGAAAAGTCACATCATCAACATGACCGTGTCAGCTAAGTGCAATGTAATAATGTAACATGAAGTGGTTTGTTTAAAGTCATGTGGACTATGTGATGTGATTTGTTAAAAGTCAATTCATTATCATCATCAAGTGTTTTTAAAAATCATATGGACAACGTGAAGAGGTCTGTTAAGTAATATCATCAACGTGAAGAGCAGGGTTGGAACAGACAGGTACATTTCAGTGGTGACGGGTAAATTTCTCAACCCACCAGTCACTTTGACGGGTGAAAGCTTTCACCTCAACTAGAGCTATAAATAGCCTGAATATCCAGGCGATTTTTTTTGTCCGGTGGGATTTGCCATTCTTCACCCTAAAATTGATTAGAATGCAGGAAATTACATTTAAAAATACTACATTTTCTCCAGACCCCCCACCACATAATTATTACCTATTATTGTTATCATTATTATGAGTTCACTGGTAAAAATGGGTTTAAATGAGTTTAAATCTACCCCACAGTGACTGGTGGGGAAAAACTCAAGTTCCACCCCTGGTGAAGAGGATAGTTTAATGTCATATTGACAAACTCATGTGAAGTGGTTATTTAAAAAAGTCATATGGCAATTAGAAATAGTTAGTTAAAGGTCATCCTATAAAGTTAGGAAGTCTGTTCATCAAAGCGAAATGGTTTGAAAGTCATGTCGCACCTTTTCCTCCATAATGGCCACCACGTCAGGCAGGCCTTTGGTGACGCGGGCACGGTCTGTGAGGGGGAGTTAAACAGGATTACCTTACACACCTACAGAACAGGGCTTACACACACACACACACACACACACACACACACACACACACACACACACACACACACACACACACACACACACACACACACACACACACACACACACACACACACACACACACACACACACACACCAGTGAAGACAATCACACACTTGAAGGGGATGATATTACTCATCTGCAGCTCTCTCTGCCTCTTACTGTAGCTGCTCCCCATCACACATTACATAAGGAGCATGATGACTCTGTATGTTACATAAAGGGTCGCACTTCTCTGCACTGCTATTGGCACACCAGCCAATGCTCGCACACACACACACACACACACACACACACACACACACACACACACACACACACACACACACACACACACACACACACACACACACACACACACACACACACACACACACACACACACACACACACACACACACACACACACACACTGTATTACATAAAGTGCCTTACTTCTCTCTGCCACTGCCACTTGCCTGCGGGGAGACAAAGACATGGGGCAATTAAAAGGGATTCCTGAACATCAGCTCAGCTGCATGGTGCACCGTGCTCCAGTAAAATCAAATAGAATACACTGTATAGCGTGAGCCAGTGAGGAGGTGAAGTGGGCTGGGCACATAGCCGAGTAAATGGGTTGGAAAGACATGAAATCAACCATGCACACACACACACACACACACACACACACACACACACACACACACACACACACACACACACACACACACACACACACACACACACACACACACACACACACACACAAACTATGATTGTACACACGCATGCAAACACTCACACATGTAATCGTTCTCTCTCTCTCTCTCTCTCTCTCTCTCTCTCTCTCTCTCTCTCTCTCTCTCTCTCTCTCTCTCTCTCTCTCTCTGTCTCTCTCTCTCTCACACACACACAAACAAATGCATGTTTTCTCTTTTTATTCTTCTCTTTCTTTCTCTCTCACACACATTAAAAGAAAAATTCAAATTCAAATGCACCACAGCAAACATGCAAAGTAGATAAACAAGTTTTACTTAAGTCTCTGGTACTCCAGCAGCGCATCAGCAAATGCTTCAGAAGGAGAGTCAGACAAGGAGAATCAAAATCAATGTAATTCTTACAGAAATAAACATCAATTTGTCTAAGGCCCTGTTGTTCTCACTCTCACTCTGTCTGTCTGTCTGTCTGTCTGTCTGACTCTGTCTCTCTCTGACATATAGCTACCTTGTCCAGAGAGGTCCAGGAGTGTGTGTGTGTCTATGCCACATGTGTGTGTCTATGCCGTTGGGCATCTCCAGTGTGTGTGTGTGTGTGTGTGTGTGTGTGTGTGTGTGTGTGTGTGTGTGTGTGTGTGTGTGTGTGTGTGTGTGTGTGTGTGTGTGTGTTCTGACACATATGGCATATAGCTACCTTGTCCAGAGAGGTCCATTTGGCGTGTGTGTTTGTCTATGCCGTCGTGCATCTCCAGGGTGTATTTGCCCTTGTCGGCCTCCGTCGGGTTCTTGATCTCGATCCACAGCTTCAGCATGCTGCAGCCAGGCTTGGTACGCTCATCCAGGTCAATCCTCCGCTCCCTACAGAAGCACAGCGCCGTAAGTAGTATTACTTTGCGTGTACACCAAAAAGCGGCCTATGCTACCGGAGCGACAGAAGTCATTTCTCTATGGAGGTTTCGCCGAATAAAGCGACTAAATCGATTTCACCGGGAACAGGGGCGCAACTACAGTATATGCGACATATGCGTTGCAGGGGGGCGCCAGAGAGAGGGGGGCACCAGAGAGAGGGGGGCGCCAAAGAGAGGGCGTTGGAGGGCGCCAAATAATTATTAAGTGTTTTTTTGGGAGGGGGGGCACCAAAATAGTTCTTGCATACCCCCCCAGAAATGAGTAGTTGCGCCCCTGACCGAGAACAAGGCAGCCGGCTTGTGAATTTCAGCGATTAAAAGTCAACTAATATTAATGAGGTATGACACGGCTCGACGAAAACCAATTGGAATCTTCCAATATCCCAGGCTGGACATGTGACTTTATCAGATTCAGAGTGAGGTTTGCTCAGTGTGGGGTGTTGCTGTATTCACTTTTTAAACTCAAGTTGTCATATTCTCATAGTGCATATCAGTGTTATCAGTGTCTTTACATTTTAATTTGTTAGCAATGTTTCCACATGCAAAATTGGAAATGTATTCATTAAGTTGTGAGAAAAAAAATCTAAATTGAGATTTTATGTTATTAAATCTTGCCAAATCTTTGCTATATCGCCCACCCCTAGTTCTACGTATGAGGGATGTGTAAGCGTAATTGTGAGTACTGACTTGAAGTGCCAGCTGGTCTTGAGGTAGCTGAGGTAGTACTTCATGGAGCAGTAGAGCTTGAAGCCCTCAGCAGTGCACTGGATCCTCATGGGACTGGCACTCAGGGCTATGGGACACACATAGTACACACACAAGTGAAGATCAACATGTGCACACACACCTTCACACACACACATACAGTAAGGAGAATAAGTATTTGATCCCTTGCTGATTTTGTTGGTTTGCCCACTAATAAAGACATGACCAGTCTTTCATGTTAATGATAATATGTATTATAATATGATGAGACAGAATACCAAAAAGAAAATCCAGAAATTAACTCTGAAGAATATATATTAATTGATTTATATTTCATTGAGGGAAATAAGTATTTGATACCCTGCCAACCATTAAGAGTTCTGATCCCGCAGATCAAATGGCACTTCCAATCAACTTGTTATCTGAATTGAACACACCTGTTAATAGTAACCTGCACAAAAGTCACATTGAATCTGCAGAATTAGTCCATAGAATCAGTCAATCAATCAAACTAAACTCGCCAACATGGGACAGACCAAAAAGCTGTCAAAGGATGTCAGGGACAAGATTTAGAACTCAACAAGGCTGAAATGGGCTCCTAGATATTAAGGAGCAAGCTGTTGGTGCATTTCTTCCCAATTTTAGGACATACAAAATGATCATCAATCATCAACCTTAGGCCTGTCTGTGGTTCCATCCAAGATTTGACCTTGTGGGAATTTAATAACCAGAAAAAAATAGATAAAGCACCTTAAAACTGTATGGGAGGAACTAGGAAATGATCTCAAGGCAGCTGGGACCTCAATCACTAAGAAAACTATTGGAAACACTTAATACCACAACGGATTAAAATCCTGCAGTGCATGTATGGTACCCCTGCTTCAGAAGGAACCTGTTCAGGCTCACCTGAAGTTTGCCAATGAACATCAAACTGGATTAGGATATGATTGGGAGGTGCTGGAATCAGATAACACCAAAATCAAACTGTTTGGCATCAACACAACTCAATCTATTTGGAGGAAGAGAAATGCTGCCTATGATCCCAAGAACAACACCTTCTCCAACATCATACATGAAAGTGGTAACATTATGTTTTGAGGTTGTTTGTCTGGCCTAGACACAGGACAACTTCACATCGTCAAGGAATGGATGAAGGGAGACATGTAAACGTACAATGCTGCATGCCAACCTCTTTCCCACCACCACTAGACTGAAGGTGGGTCATGGATTGGCCTCCCAATATGATAATAATCCATAATATACAGCCCAAGCAACGGAAGAGTAGCTCAAGTATAACCACATTAAGGTCATGAAGTGGCCTAGACAGTTTCCAAACATTAACCCTATAATAATCCTGTGAAGGGTACAAAAGATCCCATTTGCCAAGCTACAGTCATACAACTTAAATGATTTAGAGATGATCTGCAAAGAAAAGTGGACAAAAATCATTTCTAATATATCCACAAACATTGTCATTAACTGAAAGAAACATCTGACCTCTGAATGAGAAAACAAGGGCTTTGCCACCAAGTATTTTGTCTTCTTTGACTAGAGGGGTCAAATACTTATTTTCCTCAATGGAATACAAATCAATTAAAATATATTCTTCAAAGTTATTTTCTGGATTTTCTTTTTGATATTCTGTCTCTCCATAATAGAATACACTTTATCATTGATATTATAGAATGATCATGTCTTTATTAGTGGGCAAACCAACAAAATCAGCAATGGATCAAATACTTGTTCTCCTCACTGTATGCATGCACACACAAACACGTGCACACACACATGCATGCACGCACACACACGCATGCAGACACACACACACATACACATGCGCACACCCTCATATTCCCTTTCACTGTTCACATACAGTGCCAATACATGCACAATAACATATGCTTACCAAAACACCCCACCCCCCAGCCTTAACACACACAT
>NC_085861.1:36002602-36005102 GCF_034702125.1 Engraulis encrasicolus
AGGAGAGAAGAGGAGATGAGGACAAGATGTCTGTTTGCATGCGATGAATACATCGTCTAGCAGTTTAAATCAAAAACGTTCTTCAATGCCTTTGCCACTTAAGACAATGTGAGGAAAGTCAAATGAACCTCTTTAAAGGGCTACAACTTTATTATGTCTTTGGCTTTTAGAGAAAACTTACCAAAGTCAAAGTCTAGGACAGGTAGAGAATTTTCAAACCGGAATGAGAGAATGGCAATAACTGGACTGGAAATGAATCGCTGCCTCGTTTGTGTCGTGCTTTACGAATATCTGTGTATGTGTGTATGTGTTTGCATGCGCATGTTTTCACAATTTGTGGTGGTAAACATGGACAAAGCGTCAGCTGCAGATGTTGTCATGGTGTGCAACATGCCCTTAGCCTGACAGGCCAGACCATTCATTGAAGTTACTTTGTAGTTCACCAACGTTCTGATTACGCTTCTCTGGGGAGGGGTTTAGTCATCCACCAGACGGCCGGGCAAATTGGACCAATAAGCAAACGCACTGGAGTGCATAACAACATACGTCATAAACATCAATTGTCACTCAGCGATTGGTCCACTCAATTCAAACCAGAGCTGAGCTCACTCATCCCACCCAAGCGCTCAAGGGCATCGAGGATCCAGACCAAAAATGAATTACAGTAAGACGAAGTGATTAATGTGGTCTGGTAACTCCAGGCTAACGTGCCATTATTGTGCATATATCACTATGCTGCAAACAGCAATTGGTTAATGGACAGAGTGAAGTATGTTTGTATGATGTACTGGTGAATAAGAATACAGCACAGCTTTCATGTAGCACAGGACAGAACTTAAGATATATCCCCTTGGCAACGTGTCTCTCTGCCCCCTTGGTAACGCGCCTAGCTGGGTGAGAACAAAGCCCTGCGAAACTGCTGGGCCCTGTCCTTGGAACGTGGAGAGAAGGGGACGAGGTTGGTCTCCGTTTCCACAGGCTGGTGGAGTTGTAATTTCTCTGTTACTAGTCTGCCAAAGTATTGCAGCACTATTCTCTGTGTTTCGCCACAGAGAATGCAGAGAAGTAGAGCAGTACTGTGGGGTAGTCTCTCTTTCTTCCCCAGTGTAATATAATCTCTTTGCGTTGTAATGTAGTCGCAAGCTCCAAATAAATGCCTCCAAACAAATCACTGTAATACTCATATTCTGGAGGGCGGCTTTCACTTGGCCTACTCTCTATGAGAAGTGGAGGCATATGCTAGTTGTCCTCAGGAGTAGTACTCACACTAGAAGTTTCTGTCACTAGTGGACTAGTGGTGTATTCATTTCTGGGCGTACTACAGCAGTTGGGGAGACCATAGATAAACCAGTGGTAATTCTGTATCCTGAGTACACTCTTTGACTTTTTGACATTTTTTACTGTGTAGTAGTAGTGGCGTGGGCTACTCTCTTGAGCTCCGTGTTCCTATAGAGTAGTAAAGTCTGTCTCAACAGGGGCGGAACAGCCCCCCAGGGGGTGTTGGGGAGCCCTATGGGGGCGTTGAGAAGGATACAGCTGAGTGGGGGCGGGGCGTTGTCATATTTATGATGAGGTTAAGGGGGCGTTGGGAGGCTTGTGATGAGGCCAAGGGGGTGTTTGTTCAAAAAAGGTTGAGAACCACTGCTATAGAGAATGCAAAGCCATTGTGAGTAAACACTGTGCCAGTGAATGATGTCGTATACATTGAGCAGTAATATCAGTAGTAGTGCAGCAGCAGTAATGGAGAAGTCTCTCTCCCCCAATGAGGATACAGCTTTGTGGCGAGGCCACACTGGGTTTGCGACACCCCGAGCACTGACCCCTGGTTGATGCAGCTCTGTGATTGGCTGTTGGAGTTGCTATGGTGAGCTGGTGTAGCCGTGAGGTCAGTCACCTGCCTTACTCTTGCTGTGTGTGTGTGTGTGTGTGTCTGTGTGTGGTGTGTGTGTGTGAGAGAGAGAGAGAGAGAGAGAGAGAGAGAGAGAGAGGAGAGAGAGAGAGAGAGAGAGAGAGAGAGAGAGAGAGAGAGAGAGAGAGAGAGAGAGAGAGAGAGAGAGAGAGAGAGAGAGAAAGAGAGGTTACTCACCTGCCTTCCTTTTCCAGTCTCTCCTGTTGGCCTGGGACTTGGCCAAAGTCTGGCGGAACTCTACACAAAAAAAGAATAGACTGTTCAGCCGCTAAAACACATGCACATACGTGTACGTATACCATGGGCACATTTAAGCACATGCATGCTTGCACATTTGCACATGTGCACAACAAGTGATACAAATGACACATTGTTGTGTTCTGCTGAGGGACCAGGATGCATTCTGGGATGCCATGCCTATTATATGGCGTGTTTTAATGAGTGGCTCATGGTTGCCCTGTGTGGGGCTATTGGCCTCGCAAGAGTACAGTGAGTGGGTGCATGCAAGTGCATGCTTGTGTGGAGGTTCATGAAAGGGCTCTAAATTGACACCAGCTAACAGGCCAAATGCTGGGGAAATTTCAGTCTGGA
>NC_085861.1:36017602-36027602 GCF_034702125.1 Engraulis encrasicolus
CATCTGGAAGCGCACGCACACGCACACGCACGCGCACGCGCACACGCAACAGTTGAATATGAACTGGTAAAAATTGTGAGTGACAGGTAGATTTTAGAATCTACCTGTCACAGTGACTGATGGGGGAATATTGTAAGTTCCACCCCTGACACACACACACACACACACACACACACACACACACACACAAACACACACACACACACACACACACACACACACACACACACACACACACACACACACACACACACACACACACACACACACACACACACACACACACACACACAGTCAGAATCCGAGCAATGCAGCATTGAGATTAGACCCACGTGCATGCCCGCCTGCGCGTGCACAGTCAGAAACACTTGTCCATGTGCTTACATCAAAAAGGTGAGACTGGGCAAGCGAGAATTTAAGAACACTTAAAAAATAAAAAATAGAAAAGCTTTCTGGATCTGCCCACCATTTTACTTCCATGCCATTTTCTAATGTGATTTTAATTACTCCTCCATTATTTTAATGTCTTCACTGGTAAGGTCTCTGTCAGGGCGGCACCCTCAGGATTAATAAAGTAGAGAGTGGGGCCTATGCTGTGTAGTAAGGACAGAACTATCCCTTAAAAGTCTAATGCACATAATTCACTTGGATATAACCCGTCATCATTCCATCCATCTTGCTTGCATATTAATGTCTGCATGGAGAAACGCAGAAAGGGTGAGAAGGGATAGGCAGCGAAAGAGAGAGGAAGGAAGAGAGGATGAGCGGGAGTACAAGAGAGGATGATAAGGGTAAGAGAGAGAGAGAGAGAGAGAGAGAGACAGGCAGACAGACAGACAGACAGACAGACAGACAGACAGACAGACAGACAGACAGACAGACAGACATATGCATGAGGTTGAAAAGCGAATGAAAGAGAGAGGTGCCGTAGACAGAGAGAGAGTGATGGAGTTTCAGAGAGAGACCTTAGTGACAGGAGGGTGAATGTAAAATAAGACACGATAGAGAGCCCAGTGACAGAAGAGTTGGCAAAGATACAGGTGGTTGATGGCTTTTTAAATGCCACAGCTCTCACAAACAGCAAACTAATGTCCCTATTACACGGTGGGAGAAAGCTATTGATGAACCGAGCTGGCAGTGGACCAATCAGGTTCACCCTTACAAAACAGGCCTGGCAGTGAAGCCATAAGCCTGTGGAGTGGGCCAATGGTGCGAATTCTTACAAACCAGCCCAGGCTGATGGTGTCTTCGAATGGATGGCTTAGAAGAATTTTGTCTGGTTTGTTTCTGTGTGAAAAACTCAAGGAATGGACAAAAGCAGAATAGTCCTTCCACACCAAAAGGTGTGACGGTGTGCTAGGCAGGTGCCGCATGGTGAGACTGCTTAAATCTACTCGGCAGCTTGGACATAGAACACATGTCTGTGTGTCTGAGTTGTGTTGGGCAGGCTGTGAGCAGTGTCCCATTGAAATGACACGGACACACATGCCATGGAAGCAAACGAAAAGAACAAAAGAAAATGGCGGAATCTAGCACCACATGCAGGAGTGCTGCTCTAGCATCTTATCTCCTTCCTCCATCCTTGTCCTCCCACCTTTTTGTGTATTGAGTATCTCTTGATACCCTAGAGCAGTGGTTCCCAAACTTTTTAGAACAAACGCTCCCTCGTCCTCAGCCTGCCAACACCCCCCTGACCTCACCATAAGCCTGCCAACAACACCCCCCTTAGTATTAAAAAAATAAATACCCCCAATAGCAATTAAGCACCCCCCCTGTCTGCTGTAAGCTATTCTTCTCTTCTGTATTTTACTACCCACCCCACCCTCTTGGGGCTCCCTAACGCCACCCTGGGGGTATAGAGCCCCCGTTGAGAAACACTACCCAAGAGGTACAAGGTACGATGACTTAACACACAATAACAACATGCACTGTTACTTTCAACACATAGAGTTCATTTAATCTTCTAGAAAGTATTTGGTCAGCAGAGTACTCTGCAAGCGTTGAATGAACACTCTCTTTTTTACTGTGCATGAGGAAGAGGGCAGAGCACTGGAGTCACAGCAGAACTCCGCGCCTGCCATCATACGTGAGTCTGTTCCATAAAGGCTGTCCCCGAATCGTTTGACAACGACCTTGTGCTTCGAGTTAGTTAGTTTATTCTATCTATTTATTTATTTTGACTGGCTCCATGTCAGCCCAACCTGCTCCCCCCAATTCACGATCTAATTAAATAAACAAGCGCTGGGGCTAGAGCGAAAGACTGGCTAATAAATGGCAATCTAGTTAAGGTCGTTTTCATCCCACCACAGCCGCTTTAATTAGCTAATCTACACAGCACGCCCAGGCCTGATAAGAGGATGCCAGAGAGAGAGAGAGAGAGAGAGTCAAGGTTGAGCAATCAGCCAACAGACCAGAGCAGCTGATTGTAGATAACCTGCAATCTCTCATCGCCGTGTTGACATTCTGGGCGTTGGAGTAACTAATTTGTCCTGACGCTCCTGGGGTACCTTTGCTCTTCTGATCTCTGAGCAATCTATCTTTCCCTTTTCCCATTTCACTCTGTTTATCTCACCTCCCTCTCTCTCTCTCTCTCTCTCTCTCTCTCTCTCTCTCTCTCTCTCTCTCTCTCTCTCTCTCTCTCTCCCTTCTTTTTTTATGCACATCCATCTATTTTTCTATCGCTCTTCATGTCCAGTCTTTTTTTTCAGGCTGGCTCTGAATAACTTCTGTCTCACGATGTCGTTGTAGAGCTCTATCTTTCCACATGTCTTTTGTTTTCATCCTCAATTTGTCTGTATCACTATTTTACTAGTACCCACCTCACCTCAATGTATCTTTTTCCTTCCCTCTTCTCTTTCTATTAATTATCTTCTCTCTTTCTCCCTCTCTCTCTCTCTCTCCAGCTCCCTCTCTCTTTATCCTCAATTCTTGCATTCTCCCTCTAGCCTGTTCTTTTCACTAGATATCTTTCTGCATCTCCTTTCCTTTCCCCTGCACTCTCTCTTGCTGTGGAGGATGAGTAATGGCTATGTGTCTGTGTTTGCTCCTGAAGCCTCTGCTGGCCAGGCTTTAGCCCTATGCAAGTTCCCGCTGAATTATCATTTATCATTTGTGAATAGTGTTTAAATAGTGTGGTGAACAGTGTTGAAATAACACTGTGTTTCTGAACTGTGTACACATAAAGACTGGATCGGACCTCAGTCAACTCAATTCTTAGGCTGAAGTACAACCTGAGCAATATTTGAATGGGAGAATAGGAGTCCACGGGAGAGGATTGTCCAGCTTGTTGTATAGTCACGACACAACGTGGCTAAAATCAGATTCTTTTTTTTTTTTTTTAATTTCATCAGATTCCATGCCTACTGCCTGACATTGGTGCACAATAATGCAGGTCCAGACCTCCCACTTGTCTGTATGAAAAAGCTTCACCAGCCAATATTCAAATCCTTTGTACCTGCCACTGTCCCATGCATTACACATGACAAATACCAGTGTCAATAGAGCCATACAGAAATGAAATGAACGGCATTTCAGATAACAATTGTTCAGGGTAACATTTCCAGTTCATTTTACTCAATATTGCGTAAATATGTGCGAATAATAGCTGTATTGTAAAGAAATTACACTGTCCCCCTGCAGAATGTTACACTGACTTTTAATTTGACTCTGTACAGTGCTGGATGTACTATCTATCTGGATCTTGAAATGCAAAATTTACTCTAAAATATTGACTCCCTGTGTCAATTGACACCCTGTGACTTTGTGTACCCTCTCCCATACCAGTATTTACATTCCCATTCATATCATGACAGTGGATGATGTACAGTCTCACACCTGTTTGTTGATACTTTGACAAACCCTCAATATGATGCCAAATGCCCCCCTCCCTACCCACACCCACCTTCACGTCTCATTGTGAAACCAAAGGCTGCCACTGATTCACATATTGACATATTCAGTGAAGGTTAAAGGATAACTCCAGCCAATTTCAACATGCAGTTGTAATGCTCACACTACCCTGGACTTGTCAGTAGCCTACCAGAGTTTTTTCCCCAGCCTTTTCTGAGATCCTGGTCATTGTAATGGGGGCAGGTATTTGTTTACATTATATTTTTTATTTTCATTTATTCCCAAAAACATCCAAAAGGTTATGCAACATCAGCAGACAACTAGCCAAACCGATATCTTTTGGGAAAATATTTGGAGTAGGCCTATGTTAAGATTTTTTTAAATGTAAACAAAAGCTGCCCCCATTAGAATAGCTCACATCTCAGAAAGGGCTGAGCCAAAAAATGCAGCATCACCAGGTACTGATAAGTCAAGGGCAGCGTGAACAGTACAACAGCATATTGAAATAGGCAGGAGTGGGAAAGGGAAGTAAAGGGAAAGGTTTTGGTCCAGGCAGCTCAGCCGCTCCTGTCCCATACTATCTCCCACACCAGTATTCGCATTAGCATTCACATCGCGGCTGTGCAGGAGAATCACAGCTCCACTCCGTCTGCCTGCCTCCTTACTCCCCGGTTCGTCTGAGCACACGGTGAGGGGCCAGTTTACATGAATAGGAACCGAAATGTCATGGCTGTCATTATCCCGCCCTGCATCAGTGTGTTTGTAAATGACACGGCGGGAGAGGCGAGCCAAATGAGATGCTATTACCGACGATGCCCTGCGGCGGGAGGTGCACAACCAATCACAACCCTCTATTATGGGTCACGGGCGGCCACGGCAGAGCAGCATAATAGGTGTGGCAGAGAGAGTGGGGGGTGAGACGAGAGAGCACAAGGAAGAGAGCGAGGGAGGAGAGAGAGAGGTGAGAGAGATGAACCGAGACAGCGACCGCGAGAATGAGAGACCAAGAGTGAGAGAGAGAGAGAGAGAGAGAGAGAGAGAGAGAGAGAGAGGTGACCAAGATGAGCTGAGACAGCGAGAGAGAGATATAGAGAGAAAGAGGTAGAGAGAGAGAGAGAGAGAGAGAGAGAGAGAGGGAGGGAGAAAGAGAGAGAGAGAGAGAGAGAGAGAGAGAGAGAGAGAGGGAAATATATCTCTGAGACAGACACAGAGAGAGACAAGAGGTGACCTCTGCCTCTCTCTGTATGATAAAAGAGGACAGGCTTCCTATTCGTGTCTCAGCTGATAGAGTTTAATACGTCTCACTGACACTGCAGAACAAGGTACAGCGTGCAAGGAGAGACTGGAAATAGGTGAGCGTGCAAAAAAAACAGGGAATGCATGCACATCAGTAGTAGCCTACAGGTGCTGAACCAAACAAGTAAAAACTGCAAAGGTTCTGGAAACTGAAATGATAAAGGTCCACAACACTGATCAATGCACCAAAATATTGAACGGACTGATGTTTGTTTCAGACAAAATATTGTGCCACTACAGTAAATGTTTGAGAGCACTGATCTCTGATGGGATCAATGGAATGTGAATCTGAATTTACAACATGCAAAATTAGTTTTTCTACTTTTCTAGATGTTAAACTAGTTTTTCTCAACGTGGGTTCTACAGCCCCCCAGGGGGCGTTAGGGAGTCATAGGCGGGGCACTGATAAGAATACAGCTGAGAGTGGGTGGTGCTGAGATGCCATTGGGGAACAGTAGTCCATTTTATCTTTTGATACTAAGGGGGGGCGTTGGGAGGCTCATGATGAGGCAAAGGGGGTGTTTGTTAAAAAAAAAGGTTGAGAACCACTGTGTTAAACACTTACAGGCCAGGTGATCAACTTGTGTGTGACATGTATTGTTATCATTTTGACCATGAAGCTGACTTCGACTTTTAATAATTATTACAAACACCCAGTGAGACTGCATAACACATGGATGTTTGAAATGCATAACGCACAACCTGAGTCCTGTGGGACACATGGTAAACATGAACACAAATATGGAGAGCAGACGGTGTGCAGGGTCTGTGGTGTAAATTAATATCAGAGGTCTGGTGTCTATTACTGCCAGTAGCAGGCTAATGAATCGGACCAATGCTAGATATCCACTACGTGTGTGTGCCAGTATACACAGCCAATGCAAAGCCTGGCACCAGTGTGCCAATGTAGCAAGCCAAATGCTCTAGGTCTCATATGTGTGTGCCAATGGGATAGGCCAATGCATTGACCCTGCTACAGTATGTGTGGGCATTGAGAGCAGATGGATGAGGTCTCCCACTCATGACTGGGCAGCATGATGCTCACATCCCAGCCTCCATCCACTCAGAGGAGGCTGACACTGGCTCTTCATTGGCAAGTTTCAAACAGGCCTGGCTTTTAATTGGCTATCGCTGGCTTTAGCTGAATATCAAGGAGTACTGCTGGTGGTCATTAGCTGTTGGCATTACCGTATACGGTATAATTGGCCAGCTCCAAAGAGGCCCTCTCTGGCTTTGATTGGCTATTTGGTAACATATATTGGCCATCTCTGGTGCTCAGTGGCTATTGCTGAATTTCATTGGCTGTCGCTGGCTTTCATTGGCTATCTCTGCCTGGCATTGGATATTGGCTTGTTCCAAAGAGGCACTCGCTGGGTTTGATTGGCTATTGCTGGCTTTCCTCGGCTATCGCTGACTGTCATTGGCTCTATCTGGTGCTCATTGGCTGTCTACAAAAGTCTTTGGCTATTGGCTGCAATGACCCGCTCCAAATGGCCTATCCCTGGCTGTCATTGGCTATTGGCTGTAATGACCCGCGCCGAAGGGCCTATCCCTGGCTGTCATTGGCTGCTGTGTCTCTTGGTTGATGTCTATTGGCTTATTCTTGCTGTGAGGCTGCTCGTTAGGAATAGACAGATGGTGATGAATCCCTGATGACACAGTACCCTTTGCATTGAATGGGTTTTGTGTTTGAACTTTTGTGTGTGTGTGTGTGTGTGTGTGTGTGTGTGTGTGTGTGTGTGTGTGTGTGTGTGTGTGTGTGTGTGTGTGTGTGTGTGTGTGTGTGTGTGTGTGTGTGTGTGTGTGTGTGTGTGTGTGTGTGTGTGTGTGTGTGTGTGTGTGTGTGTGTGTGTGTGTGTGTGTGCGTGTGTGTGTGCGTGTGTGTGGGGGGCGGTGGGTGGTTGTTGTTCTGTTAGGTGTTTTTTTTTGCTTGTGTTTTGTGGGTGTGTGCATGTGTGCCTATTTCTGTGTGTATGTGTATTGTCAGCATGTGTGTTTAGTCGCGCAATGCAGTGCAGGTTAAATACTCACATATGGTGAACTTGACAAAGATGGGCTCGTGATGTATGTGTGTGTGTGTGTGTGTGTGTGTGTGTGTGTGTGTGTGTGTGTGTGTGTGTGTGTGTGTGTGTGTGTGTGTGTGTGTGTGTGTGTGTGTGTGTGTTAGGTGCTCACATATGGCGGCCTTCACCAGGATGGGCTCGGACGCCTCTGAGTATAGGCTGTTTCCGCCGCGGCCCACAGATTTGGCCAGGAACTCATACTGCTTACCGTGCATCAGACCGTGCACCGTAAACCTGTGCAGAGAATGGGGACATAAAGACGGTGAGAAGAACCAAGAAAATCTTTGATGGTGTGTGTGTGTGTGTGTGTGTGTGTATGTGTTTGTGTGTGTGTGTGTGTGTGTGTGTGTGTGTGTGTGTGTGTGTGTGTGTGTGTGTGTGTGTTCGGGCACGCACGTCTGTGTGTGTGTGTGTGTGTGTGTGTGTGTGTGTGTGTGTGCGTATTACCACGAGTCAGACCGTGCACTGTAAACCTGCGGAGAGAAAGGGGATGGAGAGGAGTGTGTGCGTGACTGTGTGTGTGTATCGATGCGTCAGACCATGCACCGTAAAACCTTGGGAGAGGTACAGGGAGATCAGTGTGTGTGTGTGTGTGTGTGTGTGTGTGTGTGTGTGTGTGTGTGTGTGTGTGTGTGTGTGTGTGTGTGTGTGTGTGTATGTGTGTGTTACCAGAGAAAGGGGATGGAGAGGAGTGTCTGAGTGTACGTGTCTGTGTGTGTGTGTGTGTGTGTGTGTGTGTGTGTGTGTGTGTGTGTGTGTGTGTGTGTGTGTGTGTGTGTGTGTGTGTGTGTGTGTGTGTGTGTGTGTGTGTGTGTGTGTGTGTGTGTGTCTGTGTGTGTGTGTTACCACGTGTCAGACCATGCATCATAAACCTGTGGGGAGAGGATGGGGAGGAGGGTGTGTACTGCATGTGTGGGAGGGGTGGTCATCTGGTAAGCACAGATGAACAAAACTGTAAACTTGCGAAAGGACAGGGTCAGGAAAGGTGTGTGCATGTGTGTGACAGTGAGGGAAACATCAGGTCATCGCAGATGTAAAAAATCTGTCACCCACGATCATTGGCCCATGAGGAGCCTGTGTCACAGAGCCTGTGATACACTGTAAACCTCGAGGGAGGGATGTGTGGAACTCATTTTGTGTGTCACCATAAACCTGGGGGGAGGCAAAATATGTTACCTGCGCACCATAAACCTGGAGAAGTGTGTGTGTGTGTGTGTGTGTGTGTGTGTGTGTGTGTGTGTGTGTGTGTGTGTGTGTGTGTGTGTGTGTGTGTGTGTGTGTGTGTGTGTGTGTGTGTGCGTGCGTGCGTGCGTGCGTGCGCGCGCGCGCGCGCACACACATACACACAAACACACGCGCACGCACACACCCACACAGACACCTGCCAGTTAAAGCCCAAATTACTTGCTTCAGTGCTCCTCCCTGTCCAATCCCCCCCCCATCCTCCATTTTAACAGATTGCTGAATACACACTCTGTGTGTTTATCGACTCAGAATAATGGGTCACTTTTTAACGTTAATAGAGATGTAATGTCTGCCTAAATATTTTGCTGACAGATAATTAATTGCCTATATGGCCTATAAATATGGCAAAATGCTTGACTGAAACTGGCATTTGTGATTTTGAACAGTTGGCTGTGCAAGTTTCAAGTGATGGTGTCAATAGCAAACTGAAAGAAGAAAGAAGTGCTGCACACTCCCGAGTTGCAGAAATGATCTGTTAATGTGACGTTTCGACCTGTCTGCGTTCCTCTCTTCTTTCAAGTGTTTTACTGGTTGCTGGGTACTGGTTACCTCCTTTTCTGATGTGTGTTTTGCACCTATCAACCTCAATAACAAACTGACCAGAAAAGGGTAATTTTCCATCTTGAGACAAAATTGTCTCATCAGGATGATAAATTGTAATAATGAATGTATGAGAGCAATTCCTAGGTTCAATAACATGACACTGTGTGACAGAGAGAGCAGCTCTCCACCTGTTCAGAGTGAGTATTGTCTACACACCTGTTCCCTGTATGTAATGCAGTTACTACATGTAGTTTCAGCCTGTGCGTGTGGAAGCGTAGGTCCCTCCTCACCTGTTCCCATTAGTTCCCAATCTCCTCACCTGCTCCTAGTGACAATTATCAACTCACCTGTTCCCATTGACGGGCTTGTTGTTGATGGTCCTCCAGTCGCTCTTGCCTGCCTCACTGTAGTACAGGTAATATCCCAGAACGCCCTGCGTGTCTTTGGGCTCTGCCCACTGAAGCAGCACTGAGGAGTCAGTGTCCCTTGTGGCCTGCACACCTCTAGGGGGCGCAGGTGGAGCTGCGGAGGGGTAAAATAAAACCCTACTTTACTGGGGCAAAGAAAGAACAGAGCACTGTAAAACATTCAGTTACGGTTAAACCTATAAGCGTAAGTTGCCCAACTGCCTTAAGTTTGTCTGCTAACTTAACTTGAGGCTTATGTGTGTGTCAATTCAGAAATCAAATCCTCAAGTTGAGTTAACTTACTACAAACCTAAGGCAGCAGGGCAACTTAATTTTTGTACGTTTAACTGACTTGCAGTGTTTTGCACTGAGCGGAGAAGTTAAGTAACGGAGGAGCTCATGTCCTTAGTGGCCTGCACACCTTTAGGCAGCGCTGGAGGAGTTGGGAAGCAGGGAGAAAGGGGGATACATTATAAAACCGACTTGCCTTGACTTGATAAATTAAAACAGCAGCCTATTTTCCTGTGAAACAGAAAGGGGGTAGTTATAAGGGTGAGTTGTAGAGTAAAGGAGAGTAGAGTTACAGAGGGGATAAAA
>NC_085861.1:36040102-36045102 GCF_034702125.1 Engraulis encrasicolus
CACAACCACAAAAACACGCACACACACACACACACACACACACACACACACACACACACACACACACACACACACACACACACACACACACACACACACACACACACACACACACACACACACACACACACACACACACAAGCAAACACACGGATGTGCAAGAAACGCATGCAAGCAAGAAACGCACACGCAAACACACACACACACAGTGCAGATTGGCTGATTCACACATACAGTGTTACGCTGCTGCTTAGTGTTGGACAGTCTCAAAGCCAGCGGTTGCATCCATCTTGCCTGTACCAAGTTCAACAACAGATGCTCTCTATACCCCCCACCTACTACTCATTAACACACACACACGCACACGCACACACACACACACACACACACACACACACACACACACACACACACACACACACACACACACACACACACACACACACACACACACACACACACACACACACATCCAATTAGACATCCAACAGATGCTTTCTACACCCCACCCCCCAACTCCACCTACTACTCATTATTGCACACCCACGCAGACGCAAGCACACGCAGGCGCACGCACACAGACGCAGACGCAGACGCAGACGCAGACGCAGACGCACACACACACACACACACACACACACACACACACACACACACACACACACACACACACACACACACACACACACACACACACACACACACACACACACACACACACACACACACAGGTTTCAAGCCCCGTCTACACACTATGGCAGGATGGTCCCACTAGTCATTAAAAGAGCATTAAGCACAATTGGTGAAATATAGTCATCCATATACCGGGAAAGCATCCAAACACACACACAAACAAACACACACACACACACACACACACACACACACACGCAAACACACACGCACACACGCACACACACACACACACACACACACACACACACTCACGCACACACACATACACACACACACACACACACACACCCACACACACACACACACACACACACACACACACACACACACACACACACACACACACACACACACACACACACACCATATAGCCATCTATTGGCTGGGAAGGCATCCAAACACGCAGCACCATCTCCAGCACCATCAGCCGCAGATGAAGCATGGGGTTTGCATCCTAATGCTGCCTTTTGGTAGCAAGCTAAGGTACGGTGGAGTTATTGTGGAATGAAATCTATTCTGTATTTTGGCAGTGTGCCGTTACTGCTGTTGCTGTTGTAGCATCATGTCTGATTTAATGGTGTGTCTGGGTATAGGCCACTGTTATTGGCAGTAGCCAGTACTGGACTGGGACCGAAAAGTGGCCCGGGCATTTTGGCATCGATCGGCCCAAACATGCACTCAAAGGCCACTTCCATACTCGGTATATCTTGACTGGCTGAATCCACTGTATATATAACAACGAACCAATGGGCCTGCCCCTCTAAATTGTGGGCCAATTCCCAGGAAAACAACCACAAAACAACAATGTCGGCCCCTGGGGACTGTCGGCCCACCGGGAAAATGCCCTGTATGCCAGATTACCAGTCCACCCATGGCAGTAGCCTATGCTGCAGTTTGGCATTGTGAAAAGTTCTATTAAAGGAGACCTAAAGGAGTTCAATAGTACATGACTACAACCAGTATAGTAGCCTACATAGTGCCTCATTTTGGCTAACTTGTTACCAAAGTGGTAATGATCAAGTCTTGATCCATTAGGCTGCTCACATGAGACTCTCATCATTTTCAGAGCAATGTATGATGTCGTTAAGAACAGTGAATCGGATCGCCAGCGGTCCCTTCTGCAACCCATAGCAGCTAGCTGGCAACGCGTGATTCCGAATAAAATTTTGTGTCACCAAAGGCTGTGAGTTTTTAACTTTGACTTTGAGCCACCATTGCCACTTAATTCATTACCTAATGTACATATATGCACATGCACAACTCACTGCACTGTTGCCCTAATGCTGTGTGTAAACAAGCTTAATTGTGATGACTCTGCGATTAGTAATTTGTTTACTTCTTTTTGGTGTGATGCCAGTAGCTTACATGAATCCAAATGAGAATTAATGCACGACACACATTACATGGGGAATGCAATCGCATATTTTTTTTTTCAGTCAGCCAGAGTTGTACCACTCCATAAAGCAGTTGGGATAGGAGCGAGCGTGCCATAAAAAAGCTAATTTAAATTCCAATCTACACTTGCATTGCAATATATTTTTTTGCAGACCGCTGGAGAAGACAGTGACAAATTCACCTATTCTCGTAGCCTGCCGTATCTGCTCCCCCCTGGCCGCGGTATTCTGCCTTCCGGAGTCTGCATTCCGTACCCTGTTTTCTACATTCCCCAGGTACATTAGGAAAAATGATTCTCCTGCCTTGTCTCATAGCACCTGCTGTCTCCTGTGTCTGCTGGGGATTAAGGTGGAGTTTGTGGCAATGGTTGGATCCTGCTACCTTCATTGGAAATTAATGGAGGGATGCATGAATCTGCTACTTGCACTTGGGATTAATGTGGGGCTGGATGAAACTTCTATTATTTGCACTGGGAATTAATGTGGGACTGGATGGATCTTGCTACCTGCACGGCAATATCTCTCAGCAGGTTCTATTATAACACTACCCTGCTGTAGTCTAGCGCTACTCTGTTTTTATCTGTTACTTCTAGCCACTGCTCCTATCTTCTGCCTCCATCCTGGGCCGGTATCTGCAGGTACACTTGCAGTAAAAGCAGGAACAGTGAATGCAGGACTTAACTCTCTGTATCTCCAGTTTGTAATCCCAATGTCTGCTCTACTTGTACGTGTGCACAAATATGACTTGAAATAATAGTTCAGTGAGAGGGTAGCACAGAGTAGGTGTTAGATTAATAGTAGATGGTGTGCTGGTCAGAAGTGATGTTCTTGGCTTTCCAATAGCAATTATGTTGTTGTAATGTGCAATTGTCTTGGGTCCATACCTCTTCTTGTAGTATCCTTATTGATTTTATTCCTTATTGATAAGTCCATACCTGGGTAAGGTCTGTTAGGGTCCATACCTTTCCATATAGGCCTATATACTGATTGATATTACAAAGTCTATAGCTCACTATGCAATATCCTTATTGACAGTGTTGGGCAAGTTAGTCAAAAACTGTAATGCATTGCTATATACATGTTACATGCTTTCCAAATAATCCCTTACACTACGATATTACCACATTTAAAATGTAAGGCATTACACTACTTTGGATTACTTTAGTTACTTTTGCCAAAAGAACTGCAGGCCTAAAAATGGTTCTGGCAATTTATTACAGTGTAAATCAAGCTCATGAGCCATGACTTTTTCACCACCAACCCAGGAGGTGTTTTTGGCAGCATGAAGACTAAAAACTACCAGGTTCAGGGGTAGCTTCTTTCTGACCCTCCACACTGAATACCACAAAAATCCAGGTCATTGTAATGCATTGTAACTTAAGTTATTTAGCAATGTAACTAAGTAAATATTACAGATTTTCCCTGAAATGCCTTACATTACGGCATTACAGCAAAAAAGTAATGCATTACACTAATTAATTACTTTTGTAATGCATTACTGCCCAACACTGCTTATCGATGGGTGCTACACCAGGATGCTGCATGCAGTGCTCAACATCAGCGATAATGCACATGTAACCAACAAAATCCTGTATAAGGGGAATACCAAGGGTGAGCGGGAAGATTGCCATGAGGAGAATGAGACTTGCAGGACACTGCCAAAGGCACCCAGAACTGCCAGCCAGTCAACTGGTGTTGTGGGAACCGTTGCGTGGGTGCCGGTTAAGAGGACGTCCCACACACTAACATATGTGGACATACTCAAGAAGGATGCAGGAACCCAGAGTACCAGTAAATTGAAAAGATGTATGGAGAATCAGGGTGACTGGAAGGAACGATGGAAGGCTCGTCTGAGGAAGACCTAGAGAGATATTGTAATGTCCATAGCTCTTTATGATGTATGCCTGCATTGGTTTGGCAACATGTATTGATATTAGAAAGTCCATACCTCTCTTTGTAATATCATCATTGATATTATGATGTCCACACCTTTCTATGAGGTATCCCTAGATAGGGTATGCTCCATCACAGTATTTATATTGATATTATATTGATATTATGATGAGATTTTTATTGACAAGATATTTATATGGATATTACCTGTATAAGGTCCATACCTCTCTATGATGTATCCCTGCACTGAGAAAGCTCCGTCAGCGCTGGGGGGCTGCCAGCGGAGGAAGGCATAGTCCCTGTTGACATCAGACACCTCCAGGTGGAGGGGGGAGCCAGGACCCCCCACCACCACGGCCACAGCATCTGAGGAGGGTGGAATGGAGTGAGGTTAGTACGTTAGGCAGATCCAGGGGGTTACCACCACAGGGGGGTACGATTAGTATGCTCCAGTCCAGACACTTCCACATGCAGGGGAGAGCCAAGACTCCCCAACACCACCGCTGATGTATCTATTGAGGGAGCAGAATGTTGGCTAATGGCTAGTATACTGTACAAGGACATTTAGACATACTGTATTCATAAACTTCTCCGCATGCAGGAGGGAGCCAGGCCACAATACCACCACAGCTTCGGCATCTGTGGAGGGGGGATGGAGTAAAGTTAATTTGCCATGTCCAGACATCTCCCCATACTGTATGCGGGAGACTAGGGCCCACCCCATATCAGACACATGCAGGGGAGAGTCCAGACACCCCACCCACCACCCCCACAACTAAATCTGCTGCATCTGTCAGGATTGACGATGCAGGGAAAGATATTTACACGTAAACACCACCACAAATAGGCTGATGCCTGCGCGGTAAGGTAAGGGATATGATGGAGGAGTGTAGAAATAGTGCACATTGTTTAGACATTACATAAACATTTGGGGAAATTCATGTTCATGGGGAATCAGTAACAACAGATACCACATGCAGGGTGGTGGTGAGGATGGGGGTGGGGGTGGGTGCAAAT
>NC_085861.1:36050102-36057602 GCF_034702125.1 Engraulis encrasicolus
AGGAGCGGGGGAACAGAGAGAATATGAGGAGATGGGGAGAGAGAGAAAGGGCAGGGCAGGGGGCATGAAAACATCAAGGAGCCAAAGAGGAAGGATGAAGGATACTGAGACAGGAGGATAGAGGAGGGATGGTGATGTAGAAGGAATAGACGATTAAGAATGAAGGGATGCAGAGAGAAATATTCACGACAGACACACAGATTAAATCAGACACACAGACAGACACAGACACTCCTCATCCCTCCCACACAACACAACACACATGCACACAGCTGCATCCCCCCCCCCCCACACACACACACACACACACAGCCTATGTCTAAGTGTATGCACTGTAAGTGTATGCTATATATTTAATATATGTGCAATAATGTGTGTAATGTATTGTCTTTTCTGTATTTATGAACAGTATGCTACTAGACACCGTAGCCCCTTAGTGCGCACCGTACCTCCAGTGGCACGCTGTAATAGTCATTTAAATGTAACTACCATAGCCCTACAATACTATGACACTACACAGGCCCTTTAGTAATGCACCACAACTTGGTCATTACCACACTGGTAACAACAAATTCATAAAGCCGCTTCTTAAGCGGTTAATTTCCTCCGGGATTAATAAATGTTACTCTATTCTACAAACACACGCATGCACGCATGCACGTACGCACACACGCACGCACGCACGCACATACAGTATACACACAGAAATAAATCCTGCTTACCGTCTCTGAACCAGGTAACATCCTGTGTAGGTAGCAGAGGGTCGGTGAAGGTGCATCGCAGTGTGAGGGTCTCGCCCTCCTTCATGAAGGTCGGGTTGAAGGTCGAGCCAAACTGGGCCTCCTGTGGCAAAACCGGAGCTAAAGGGGAACAAGAGTACCAGTGTCAGCGTTGGCCATGATTGGTCACACATAGGTAACACCCTCATTGGTTAGATGGAGGAGAGCTACAGGTCAGCGCTGGCCCATAGCAACTGTTGCTATGTCATTCAACGCCATGGGTCTCACCATCGAAATTAATGCAAATCAGGGTATTTTCTAAGTCGTATTTCATGGGTATTTAGCTGCTCTTTGTAAACAGAAAGGATAATGTCTTTGAATAGTGGCCACATACTACAGAGTGAGCAGAAAGGACTGATGCATGCATGTGAAAGCCACATACGCACATGGCATAACTCATACATTGTGAAACACAGCATCTCAATGAAAGAGACAATTACACCAGTAGTTCATCATCCCAACGTGTCAATTTCTGACAACCTCAGATCCGACTGCATTTTTTTCCCCGTATGTCCGTGCAGTTAAAATGTGACGTGTGCTTCAAAGGAGCCCCCTTGGGGCAGCATAACTTCACTGACCGTAAGGGTCAGGGAAATTTCTAAGTTTGGGCCACCTAGTCAACATGTGACATGACAGACATGGCCTCAACGTCAAAAATGCAGTCTGGTCAAAGGTTGTCAGACATTGACGAGTTGGGATGAGACTGTGATTTCACACGAACACATACACAAACGCTATGGGAATGTTTATTGACATGGTGTGATTATGAACACTGTAGGTTGGAAGTGTGGACAAAAACACCAGTTGTGTGACATATTAAATACTTGTGCATTATAAAACACTACACATAGGCTATCTTTAACGTAAGCCTGACTCTCGCCAGACCCATGTGTATTTCCACATAACTTCGTTAGCTGTTGAGGACCTTCACCCTTTTCCCAAACCAAAACGCAGTAGAACCAGTCTGGATCGCGGGATTTTCATGAAGTGAACTAATGGCACGAAGTGAACTAATCCAATGTAAAGTGAATGGGAATGCTGTGAGAGGCAGCTTATTGACGTTATTGAGAAACTGTATGGTAAGACTGATGGAGCAAAGACACAGGTATGCTATACTGTACATTGGCAGTAATTGGTCAAATGTGAAACAGGGATAGGCCTTGATTGGTTGGATGGAGCACACAGGAGACATCTCTGACCCTAATTGGTCAGATGGAGCATAGTGTTCAGACTGGCCACAAGGCACATCCAGAGGGTTCCTGTCAGACAAACTAGCACCTGGTGACTCTTTACACCTTTCTGGTAAAACACTCTAAAAATGTTTTTATTTTTCTTCCTTTATTTATCCTTTTTTCACTCCTGTCCACTACTGTTTGTGTGAAAATAAACAACATCTGGTGGAACCGAGAGATGAAACAATTCTACTGAAACAAAAACATAAAAAGTCAATGTGTACACACAGCTGAAAAGAGGACATAAAAACAGAGAAATGCAATCTTAGAAAGACAAATGGCACAGTGAGCTCAAGAACAGAGAACAGAGAACAGAGACACACACAGGCAGACTTTGTCATCACAATCATGGCCATGCCTCTCCTGAAACACAATGATTTGGCTCCTGACATCCTGACATAATAATATGTAAAGTATATATTATTATATATTATATATGATATTTTATATATAAATTATATATAATTATAAATATATGAGATATTTGGTTTTAGTTCCTTCATCGAGAGAGAGAGAGAGAGAGAGAGAGAGAGAGAGAGAGAGAGAGAGAGAGAGAGAGAGAAGGAAATTGAGATAGGATATGCTTTTCCTCTAATGATACAGGTGCTTTGACACCTTGGACCCCCATCACATTTGCGTTCCGCCAGCCATTTTGTGTGTTTATATCAGTGTTGTGAACCAGATGGGGGGCAGAAATGGTGATGACTCAACTACATTTGCATCGGAAACGTGCAATTCATTCCCTGACACAGACCAAAAGTGTGCTGACATCACGCCATCAGCGTACATTACCATAACAAGTGGACCTGAATGACATCATTTAAGCCTGTGTGGGAATTGTACTGCATATAGAAGGTATCGTTATTATGGCACTAATGTTGTGAAATTGCGTCGTTTTGTTGGTCTCGTGTATAAATGGCTTCAGTGTGGCAATAGGTGAAGGAGGGTAATAGACTCAGATAAGCATAATGTGGAGTCATTCATCTATACTGTATAATACCAGCAATATATTACATAATAGTCAAGGAACATAATGTAGACTTTCTTCTGTGCGTGTGTGTGTGTGTGTGTGTGTGTGTGTGTGTGTGTGTGTGTGTGTGTGTGTGTGTGTGTGTGTGTGTGTGTGTGTGTGTGTGTGTGTGTGTGTGTGTGTGTGTGTGTGTGTGTGCGCGTGTGTGTGTGTGAGAGAGAGAGAGTGTGTGTGTGAGAGCATGTGTGGGTGCATTGTGCATGACAATGTAGGCTTGTTCCGCTATAGTGCATTTTTTTTTACTGTCAAGTAAATAATATAGAGGCCATGGTTTGGAATAGCTCCACAGTAGAATTGGAACCTCAATCTGAACATGGAGAAATGGATGCCTTCATCTCAGCTTACATATTGCTGGTGACACGCCGTGACGCCACAGATTTGGAAACTCATGCTCACTCAAGCGAGACACACATGGAGCCATAGTGGATTGGATTGGAACAGTTTTTCTCCCAGCTTCCCTCTGCTGCCAACTACATTATATTACGGGTGGATGGCTATCTCATATACAGTGAGTCCAATATGTATTTGATCCCTTGCTGATTTTGTTGGTTTGCCTACTAACAAAGACATGATCAGTCAATAAACGTTACTATAAAATCCTGTAGTGCACACATGGTACCTTTACTTCAGAAGGAACCTGTGCAGTCCCACCTGAGGTTTGCCAACGGACATCAGACTGATTTAGGATATGATTAGGAGGTGCTGTAGTCAGATGAAACCAAAATTAAGATGTTTGGCATTATCACAATTCAATGTGTTTTGAGAAAGAGTACTACTGTCTATGATCCCAAGAACACCCTCCTCACCATCATACATGAAAGTGGTATCATTATGGTTTGAGGGTGTGTGTGTGGCCAAGGCATCGTCAACAATCGTCAACTTCACATCGTCAACGAATGGATGGAGGGAGACATGTAATGTGCAATCCTGAGTGCAAACGTCCTTCCCTCCACCACTACACTGAAGGGTGGGCCATTTTTGGATCTCCCAACATGACAATAATACACAACATACAGTCAAAGCAACTAAGGAGTGGCTCAATAAGAAGCATATTAAAGTCGTGAAGTGGCCTAGACAGTCTCCAAATATTAACCCTATAGTAATTCTATGGAGAGAACTGAACCTCCCATTTGCCAAGCTACAGCCACAAACTATTAATGTTTTAGAGATAATGTGCAAAGAAAATGGGCAAAAATATTTTCTACTATATGTCTAACATTGTCATCAACTAAAAGAAGCATCTGACCTCAGTGCTAGACAACTAGGGCTTTGCCACAAAGCACTTTATCTTCTTTAGCTAGAGGGGTCAAATACTTATTTGCCTAAATTAAATACAAATAAATTAAAATATATTATTTTAAGTTATTTTCTGGAATTTATTTTTGATATTCTGTCTCTCCATGTTTGAATACATATTATCATAAATGTATAGACTGATCATGTCTTTATTAGTGGGCAAACCGGCAAAATCAGAAAGGGATCAAATACATATTGGACTCACTGTACATGTGGGCCATATGTGAAGGCTCAGGGAAAAAAGTGTAGAACAGTGATTTAGTAAGCACAAAAAACCCAGATTTAATTGGCTACCATCTGCTTATGAGCTTCTGCCATAAAATATGTCAGTGCCACACATTATAAAGTGGCTGCACAAGAAAATCATATGAAGGCTGTTGAGAGTTTTCCACTCTTTGGCAGTTATACAGTAGGGCTGACATCCTCCCCGGCGGATCCTCACAACTACTAGTAGGTGTGAGGGCAGCCGTGGCCTAGTGGTTAAGGAGATGAACTTTAGATCAGAGGGTTGCCAGTTCAAATCCCACCCTTCCACTCCCTAGCTCACTCCATGGCTGAGGTGCCCTTGAGCAAGGCACCAAACCCCACACTGCTCCAGGGACTGTAACCATTACCCTGTACTTACAAAGAAACCTGTAAGTCGCCTTGGATAAAAAGCGTCAGCTAAGTCTAATGTAATGTAATGTAATGTAATGTAATGTAATAAATGTTTCCAAGAATCTGTCAGTCTTATCTCAACTCTATGGATCAATGGATTATATATTTTCCATGTGCATTCTGGTCTTGATGCATTTCTTAAACATTTTATAAGCTTTACCAAAGGCCTCATCTAAATGGTCTTCATATTAGATATTTTTTTTCTCAAGCCCTCTTCTAATTCTCAAAGCAAACACACAGCCCTGTGATGAAATATGAATGTGGATTTTGTACATCGCTCAATTCCGCCATTGTTAGTTTTCAATCAGCTCCCGACCTAGTCCAACCCTCGCTTGTCTTCTCCTCCTCTTTCTCCACTGCCTCCTAATCCTCCTCTTCCTCTCCAATGAAACCCATTCTATACTACAGTTTGAAGTTTTCCGGGAGTGAATGTTCTTTTACACATACCAAACAGCTGGAAGTTTAGAGGAATCGAACAAACGAAAGCGAATGAAACTTCAAAGCTGGAGAGGGGCTTTCTAGTCCCTCGTCAAGAGGAGGTGAGCTTCAAAGGGCTTCAGAAAGGTTATTAGCACCGGAGCACATTGTGTATGTGTGTGTGCGAGTGTGTGTGTGTGTGTGTGTACATGTGCATGTGCATGTGCGAGTGTGTTTGTGCCTGTGTGTGTGTGTGTGTGTGTGTGTGTGTGTGTGTGTGTGTGTGTGTGTGTGTGTGTGTGTGTGTGTGTGTGTGTGTGTGTGTGTGTGTGTGTGTGTGTGTGTGTGTGTGTGTGTGTGTGTGTGTGTGTGATCTATGTGTGTGCGTGTGTGTGTGTGCACGTGCATGTGTGTACTTACTTATGGTGCGTGTGACTTCCAGTCCTGCCTCAGGCCCCTCGTAGCCTGCAGCGATGGACAGATAAGACAAGAATACAGGACAGAGAGAAAGACAGAATGAAGAGAGAAAGTACATTATTTAGGGAAGACAGTGGGAAGGGGAAGGCAAGGGAAAGAAGATATTCATTCAAGAAAAAAAGAGAGGAAAAGCGGGAATTAAAGAAACAGGAAAAGTAAGGCAAAGATAGTAAAGGCAGAAGACAGAAAGATTGGAAGTAAAAAGCAAGATAAGTAAAAGGGTTTAAAGGGAAGAAGAGGTCGAATAAAAAGGAAGTTAACAGTGATGAAAAGGCACAAAGAAACAAGAAACAAGGGAGGGGAAACGTTGCGAAATACTATGGACAGTAAAATAAAATAAAATAAAATAGAGAAGAAACGATGGTAGACAAAGATAAATGAAACAAGTGAAGACAGAGAAGAAGAACAGTTAGGAAGGAAGCTAGTAAAGGGACAGAGATAAAAAAAAATAAGGAGGATAGAACAAAGGAATGGAACAAAGGAATAGAGGATGTGAAAGACTGTGTGAAAAGATCAGAAAAAGACAAAGCAAGCGCCTATAACAGTGACATTCTACCTCATCGTTCCACAGATCAGATATTCCCTTTTAATCTCTTCCCGACAATTGAAAGGGAGCGTGTGAAATATAGATAGCTGGCTAGGCACGCCTGATGTGCGCATTGGCCTGTGTGGTGTGAATTACAGTAATAGATGGTTGGCGATGGACGCCTTGTCTTGGTTTCTGTGTGTAGCATGTGCCTTATGCGCCTCGTGCTATTCCTCTTCATCTACATGAAACATGACAAGCCCAGCGGCAATGGATGGACTTTGGAGAGTCATCCATATATGCTAACCGCATTAGCGCCCGTCCTATAGAGACGTTCAATTAAGACGCATCGTGAATCTCTAGCGGTGCGGGTGAGGCAGTAAATAAATTAATAAATAAATAGACACACTAGGGGTAACCTCCATTTCATCTTCAGAGTCATGCGTAGTCCTATAGTCCTGAGTGATTTGATTATGACACATTGTAATACCCTAGTGACACTCAGGCTAAATGAATGAATGAATGAACGGACAAGAAACATTCCACTCCGACTCCGAGCAATAGAGAGAGTTGCCTAACCCTTATTTCATCTTCTGTGCTATGAGTCGACCTAGTACAGCAGTGCACTTTAATTATGACACATTGCAATCCCCTCTTGGCACGGAATGAAAAAATAACACACATTAGAGGGGGTGGGGTGTCTTTCTGTGGTGGAGAGAGAGAGAGAGAGAGAGAGAGAGAAAGACAGAGAAAGAGAGAGAGAGAGAGAGAGAGAGAGAGAGAGAGAGAGAAAGACAGAGAAAGAGAGAGAGAGAGTTGGCACATCTATATTAGCTCCTGTGCCATAGTAGGCTACATAGAGCACTAGCCTGATTAAGTGACATGCCAGGCAGATGCTGCCTAACATTGCTTTCCTCTAATGACTAATTCACATGAAATGTAGCGTATACATTATACATGCACCTGAGAGGCCTGCAGAGAGAGAGAGCGAGAGAGAGAGAGAGAGAGACAGAGGGAGGGAGGGATGGAGAGAGAGAGAGAGAGAGAGAGAGAGAGAGAGAGAGAGAGAGAGAGAGAGAGAGAGAG
>NC_085861.1:36060102-36067602 GCF_034702125.1 Engraulis encrasicolus
GATAGATAGATAGATAGATAGATAGATAATTTTAACATGCTATTCTACCACACTCAGCAAACAGAAACGTACAGTCTGACTCCTCTTGACAGTCTGACATCTTTCTGGGACCTCCTGTCACAGTGCCACATGGTCTATTCAGGGATAACTGCAGGGCGACTCCATCACATCCCTACCTCCTCATGTGTTGTAATGTGGTACCTGCGGGGATAACTACAGCCCCCCTACCTCCTTGTGTAGTGCCATTCGGTTCATCACACTACTGCAGTATCTCTTGCCCCCATCACTTCCCTTACAGTGCATCCTGCTGAGCACCTGGCTGTCCATGATGACATCCCTACCTCATGATGACATCCCTTCCTCCTAGTGTCATGTGTGGTCCAATTGTCCATTTCATCCCTACCACCATAGAGCCCTTCACTTGCCCCCTATGTCCTGCCGTAGTGCCTTGTGGTACATTTTCTCACTATCTCCTACTAGTTAGGGAAAGATATGGATATTTTGGGAAATCTGTGAACTAATTTCTTACCAATAGATTTTTTTACCATGTGTTCTTACAGGTGTCTGGACACACCTCACAATTTATCCACGGCCAAATCCAATGGGAATTTCCGTGACACCCCGTCAAAGTCGGGGTGCACAGAAGGCCTATCTAAAAATTGGAACACTGCAGATTGGGGGGAAAGGATGCATAATGGGTCATAACTTCTGAAGTAAACTACATACAGAGACAAATGAACACATTTTTCCATACATTACTGACCCAGTGAATTCAATTGAGGGGTATTTTTGGACATTTGACCACATTTGAACTCCGTTTTTGGTCAAAAACGGCAAAAAATGGCCTTAAATATTTAGAAATGTTCATTTTTTTTAATCATATTTCCAAGTTGTGTCCATTATAACCACTTGCTCTTCATTTCTCATTTACAGTATGGCAATATACTGTATATGGTCTGGGTTTGATTGTTCTATTGGTATTAAGCTGAAATAATGACCCAAAGTTTACCATTTTTAACCCTTTAATGCCCTAGACTGGAACCCAGACAAAAGGTTGCAGAAGGGGCCATAACTTCTGAAGTAAATTACTTACAGAGAGAAATTAACACATTTGACCATACAATAGTGACCCAGTGAATACAATTGAGTGGTTGTTTTGGACATTTGACCACATTTAAACTGCGCTCTTGGTCAAAAAACTGCAAAAATCGTTTTAAAAGTGTAGAAATTCAGTCATAATTTATAAGTTTTATTGCGTCTGTTTTCACCTCTTGCTCTTTATTTCTCATTTAAAGGATGACAATATACAGTATAAGGTATGGATTTGATTATTTAATTGGTATTAAGCTGAAATAATACCCCAAAGTTTACATTTTTAACCCTTTAATGCCCTAGACTGGAACCTGGAAAATGATAAAACTGTCAGAATGAGGAATAACTTTGGAGGTAAAAGGCATGCAGACAAAAATAAGTACATTTTTCCATACAGTACTGACCCAAGAAATGAAATGGAGTGGTTGGTTTTGACATTTGACCACATTTAAACTGAATTACAGGACAAAACAGCCTAAAATGTGTTTAAAATCAACCGTTTTTCATTCGTTCAAACTAAGAATTTAATCAGTGTAAGTCCACTTTATAGGCCTACTCTATTTTGGCTTTTCAGGTTTGATGCAAAAGATTCACTAAAGTGAGATTCTGTTTCAGATTAATACCCAATACAATAACCAAATTGATTCGGTACATGATAAATTAAGAGGTGGTAAAAAAAAGCACACAATAACATTGGAAACAATGAAAGGGTCGTGGTTTTTTTGGACACATTTTAGGTAATTTATTGCTTATGTTGTCCAAGAATGCTGTGCAAGTATTGCCAAAAGTAAAAAACAACCACTTCATGTCGTTTCTTGGGTCAGCATTGTATGTAAAATATGTGTTTATCTGTGCCAAGGGCCTAAAAATGGGGTCAGTGCCAGGCAAATTCTCACTGCGTAGGCCTATATAGGCCCAAAACCTGTGTGTCTCTGGAGTATAGTTGTCTGATAGCAAGTTAGACATCATAGCTGTTGGATTTAACGTTTGTACATCCTCTCAAGAACCTGTCCCTAAGGGGGATTTTCTGAAAAGTGACTTTTTGTCTACCCACTAACAACAGGCCACAGAACCTTCCAAGCATCACTTTACCATTACTTACATAGTCCTTGATGTTGACAGACATAGAGGAATTCATTACATGTAAATTGTATAGCCTATAAACCATGGCCGACAATTGGTTTTACAATTGAGAGCCTATTTTCTAATAATAAAAAAACTCAACTACTGTAGAATCATGCTGTCAATCCATAGTGTTGTGAATGTTAACCTTTCACCAGGGAGTTGAATTATATGAAAAATGCCATAATATGGGTATACATTAGAAATAGTTTTACTTTTCTGTAAGTAAGCACAACCTAATAAATGCGTCAGATTTAATATTTTTGAATTAAATGAAATTAACTTCTCTACTATTGCACTGCAATGAACAAGGTAAGTTACATAAGAAATGCATTTGTAGCATGATGAGACATGTGCCTTTGATTCCTAACAGCAATCTGCTGTGACAGGGCTCATCATGTGACCGGTAGGCACCAATACTCATGAACGGCATGACGTTTTCCATGTGCGTTACGCACTTTTGTGGGGGAAAACAGTCAATGCAAGTCAATTGGTGGTGTTGGGGTTTAATAAACGAAAGATAAGGACCTGTAGACTAGCGTTGTTCACGTGCAACAGGCCGAAACGTGTTGTGTTGCCAGCTGTTCAAATAATATAGCCAAACAGCCGTGGCTGAAGCATGGACTGTGTTCATTTAGGCTAGCCGATGTAGCATGTAAGTTGATGAGACATTCGGTTTGATTTCCCCCATAAAGGGGCGTAACGCACATTTACGAGCAAAGTACCTGGATGGCCGTTCATGCCTAGGCAGCATTTGGTGTTTTCAGGTACTCTTGGAGGGGGCAGCTTTTATTGTTTTTGGCATCGTGGCCAGTTTCCTTTCTCCTTGCACGGGTGTCCATGCCCAGACGGATCTGCACTATATGGAAAAGTGGCAGTCCTGTGTAGTCTCTTCAGCTCATGAAGCTGCTTGGAGTGTGGCTGCTAGCCGGTTTCTAGCCAGACTGCTGGCTTTGCTACTTGTGCAGCCACCATGTCGTCAGTAATCTGCCCTAATATGCAGTCATCTAGTTGACGTGAATTGAGTGTCCAGTCCACATGTTTGTGACGAAGTTCACTCACTACTTCATGAAGCAGCTTTTTATGTCTTGGGAAGTCACATTAGATATTTCTGTCCCCCTTTTTTGCCAAGCATTCAACCCCACCTTTTTAAGACCATGCAGATCTCATTGTGATCATGCAAATATCTGCGGAATTGCAAACACGACTATTAACTGCTGGGGGTGGGGTTGTGGCTTGACCTGGTAAACTGGATCACAGACTCCCATCTCAGTTTGTCAGACTGGGGGACCTAACATCAGAGTGTGTGGTCAGTAGCACTGGTACTCAGGACCGCTGACGGCTTTGGCTGTGCCCATAACAAAGCCATCAGAAAGGGCCCCCAACTCAATACATTCAATGTAATGGAGACCGGATTCATCTCTCCCTGGGCCCAGGACAGTTGGCCCCTCCTGTCAGCTTCCCTGCTGGTGCACCACAGGAAACCACATTCCCCAGTAGCATTTTCCCTTTTCTGTACTCCACCGAATTTATCTACAGCTTAGAGCACGTTGTTGGTGGGTGCCAGGCTAACCAGATACAGCTGAGCACCACTAAATCCAAGGGAGATGGGCTTGCTTGAGTATTTCAGAAACACGTACATTAGAGCATCTCTGAATGCACAGCATGTCGAACCTTGTGCTGATGGGCTACATTTGCAGAAAACCACACCAGATGCCTCTACAATCAGCTAAGAACAGGAAAATGAGGCTATAACTCACACAGGCTCACTAACATTGGTCAATATCAGATTGGACAAATACTGTAGCTGCTGCTTTTTTATGCAACACATATTGGTGACAGTCCTTGGTGCAATGTGGGTTTAGGTGCCTTGCTCAAGGACACTTCAGCCATGAAGGTGTAGGGAGAGGTAAGGATGGGATTTGAACCTGCAACTCAGTGAACTTCCATCCAACTCTCTAACCATTACACCACGGATGTGAAAAAGTTTTTTTTTGGGTGACCATGAAATCCAAAGTTAACCATGGTTTATTGCGCATGGTTTGTGGCTATGGTTAAAACATGGACACAAACCATGCTGAATCAAAACATAAATAACCATGCTCCAATTTTCATGGTTACCCAAAAAAACATGCACAAGCCATTGTAATACTATGGTTGTTTCAGAGTACTTAGAGAAACCATGGTTACTTTACTATAGTAAAACCATGGTTGATTTTCATAAGGGCTTTAGCACCATTTGAACTATGCTGGAATGCCACAGCCTACCTGAGTATCGTTGAAGGCAGTTAAAGCAGTTCTGTAAGCAAAAAGGGGTCCAATAGAGCACTAGCAAGGTGTACCTAATAGGGATCCAAACGATTAATCGATGAATCGACTTTAATCGATCAATGCGTTAATCGATTAAAAAACATGAATCGACAGTTCAACTGACAAGAGACCCAGGCGAAATGGGCATGTGAAGAGTGTGTGTGAAGAGGAGTGTGAATAGTGGGAATATTTAAATCACCTTTGGATTAAAGAATTGAAATAGAATTAATTTAAATGTGGTATTTTATCTCAATTTTTAATTTAATTTTTTCATATTTAGAAGGTTTTTTTCGAGAAACATTGAGATTTCGGGCGGAAAACGCCGCTTATCAATTAATCGTAAGTCGATCGATAAGGCTATCAACTAATGATTAATGAATTAATCGATAATTTGCATCCCTTGTGCCTAATAAAGTGGTCGTAGAGTGTATACCTAGATACAACTATTTTTTTTTTTTTAAATCTCTAACAAAAGCTATTATTAGCAGTGATGCAATTATGTATGATTTGATAAGGCATGAATTGCCATATTACATCATTTTATTTTGAAACATAAATAAAAATGACTGGATGGTGTAACTATCAGGTTAAATGTTTATCTTAATTAATATGTATATTCAAACCACTGTAGAAAGCTGGAATAACAGCCAGAAGTGGTCTAAGCGAAACTTAGGCGGTTTTCTTTTTTTCTTTCTTCAAATGGCATATTTACCAAAGAGGGGGGTGATCCAGCTATCGTACAGATATACAGATATATACTTCAGAGATACATAACTCTCAGAAAAAAAACATAGAGGAAATTTACCAACCCCCCAACCCCAGCTTAATTTCAGCTTAATACCATTAAAATAATCAAATCCATACCTTATTCTGTATATTGTCATCCTTTAAATGAGAAATAAAGAGCTAGAGGTGAAAACGGACGCAATAAAGCGTGAAAATATGACTGAATTACTACACTTTTAAAGCGATTTTTGCAGTTTTTTGACCAAGAGCGCAGTTTAAATGTGGTCAAATGTCCAAAACAACCACTCAATTGTATTCACTGGGTCACTATTGTATGGTCAAATGTGTTAATTTCTCTCTGTATGTAATTTACTTCAGAAGTTATGGCCCCTTTTGCAACCTTTTGTCTGGGTTCCAGTCTAGGGCATTAAAGGGTTAAAAATGGTAAACTTTGGGTTATTATTTCAGCTTAATACCAATAGAATAATCAAACCCAGACCATATACGGTATATTGCCATACTGTAAATGAGAAATGAAGAGCAAGTGGTAATGGACACAACTTGGAAATATGATTAAAAAAATGAACATTTCTAAACATTTAAGGCCATTTTTTGCCGTTTTTGACCAAAAACGGAGTTCAAATGTGGTCAAATGTCCAAAAATACCCCTCAATTGAATTCACTGGGTCAGTAATGTATGGAAAAATGTGTTCATTTGTCTCTGTATGTAGTTTACTTCAGAAGTTATGACCCATTATGCATCCTTTCCCCCCAATCTGCAGTGTTCCAATTTTTAGATAGGCCTTCTGTGCACCCCAACTTTGACGGGGTGTCACGGAAATTCCCATTGGATTTGGCCGTGGATAAATTGTGAGGTGTGTCTAGACACCTGTAAGAACACATGGTAAAAAAATCTATTGGTAAGAAATTAGTTCACAGATTTCCCAAAATATCCATATCTTTCCCTAACTATACAGTCATTTAGTCAATTTCCTCCCTACCTCCTGCCGCAGGGCCATGCGGTCCAATCGGGTTCGCGCCATCTGCTGGTTTCGCAGCACATCGATCTCGATACTCTCCGCCTCGTTGCCGAACATCGTCCACTGGTCTCTCTCGTGGACCTCGTCGTTCTCCATAGTCTCCTTCAGGACCTCCCTGGTGGAACGCAGTAGAGATCAGCAACCAAATGCATGTTGGCAGAAAACCTCACTCGCAAAAGCCTTGTCTGACATCCCTTCAGCCACATTGAGGCCGTTTATATGTACATCATTAAACCGTTTATAGTCAGCTTTTGGAGTAACCAGTCTATTTAAGTGCTCATATAAAAGTTAATGTCCTGATTTGCAATTTGGCAGAGGAACACCAAAAATGTATTTTCATGATAGTGTTGTTTTAGGAAACCACAAAGGATCCAAGTTGCCTACACAGTGCCTACCATTGAACAAAAGCATTTAATAACTGATGTGGTGTTTGTGTAGGGCAGGAGTTCCCAACAGTTTCCACATTGCGGTCCACTTGAAGTTTTTAACTATTCGGTGCCCACCTCTGCCGCAATAAACAACACACCTCAAATGAACAGTCAAAAGCAGCAACAAATATGTCGATTTTTATTAGAAAATGATTTCAGGGCCCACTGGGAATACTTTCACCAGTGGGCCCCCGGCCTGCAGTCTGAGAATCACCGGTGTAAGGGTTCTGTCTTAGTTCAGTTATATCCTGAGTGAAAGGAAGTGAAGTGAGAGAGCATCCATGTCAGTGGCACTCTGTAATGAAGTGAAACCCATAAAGCGCCTCTCAGACAAGCTATTATAGACCTGGCATACATATTTCACCAGCAGACAAGCCAGCGTCCTGAATAGATAACAACACACACATACACGCACGCACGCACGCACGGACGCACGCATGCACGCATGCACGCACGCACGCACGCACACGCACGCGCACGCGCACGCACACGCACACACACACGAACACGCACGCTGCATAGATAACCGTGCTCCTCCAGAGGCTATTAAACAGAGATGGCCCTCAGCTTCCTTCAGTCAGCACTTTCTGACGGCAAGCTGGCAGCCAGACTGACACACACACACACACACACACACACACACACACACACACACACACACACACTCACACACACACACACACACACACACACACACACACACACACACACACACACACACACACACACACACACACACACACACACACACACACACACACACACACACAGAGTGCACTAGA
>NC_085861.1:36070102-36082602 GCF_034702125.1 Engraulis encrasicolus
AGAGAGAGAGAGAGAGAGAGAGAGAGAGAGAGAGAGAGAGAGAGAGAGAAAGAGATGGGTCGTCTTTGATCCTCTACTCCCTGATGGAGAAAGATTGGTCCGCTGTCCCGGAGAACAACTGAGGATGAGACAGGCAGAGGGGCAGAGACAGACATAGAGAGCAAGGGAGAGAGAGAGAGAAAAAGAAAGAAAAAGAGATAAAGGTGAAGACAGGGATGAAGAGTTAGAAAGAGAATGAGGGAGAGAGAGAGAGAATGCCAAAAAGAAAAAAAAGACACAAAAACAACCTGAGGGAGAAAAAAAATCTCAAGAACACACACAGACAACAACACATATACAGTACATAGTTTGCCACTGCTCCTAGGGGATTCAGCTGGGCCCATGATGTCCTCCAAGGACATCCTGATACAGAACAGACACACTCACTCTCCTGCACACATGCACGCTTGAATGCACGCACGCACACACACACAAACACACCCACACACACACAAAGAGTTCTGAGCACCACACAGTGGTCACGAGGCCAGTTTCTGGAAGAGCTTATTTTATGAACTCAAAATGCCCAGTAGAGCTATAGATTCAAAACGATCTTCAAACTAAACTTGCTTCTTTTCTTCTGTCTTGGTCTTGAAAGGTGGACGGGCCAGCAGGCTTTTCACATTCCATCACCCTGTAGTGATACGCGGTTTCTTCAAAGTAGACCCTAGTTCCCCCAAAAAAGACTGTGTTCATTTTTAGCCACCGTTTCTAGTGGTTCACCTCTGTGCCCCTTTTGTCTGACCTCCTGTCTCTCCTCTTTCATCAGTTCTCTCCTCTTCAGGCTGCTGTGGTCAAAATCATTCGGGCTCTCTTTCACACCTACTGCACCCTCAACTCCGCTCAACTCTTGTGCCTACATACCATAACACCACACGATAAAAATGCTGCCAATTCAACACTTAGAGACTCAGATTTGACACCCATAAAGTTGACACTACTCTCGGAGTGCGAAATTCACACTGTAGAATTTGCTGTGCACATTGAACCTATAATACCCCTGAGGGCATGCAGGCAGCACTCCTGATTAAACCATGACGCTACGCTACATGAAGCCAAGGACACTGGACTGCAGTCAGATGTTGCATTGCGCTACATGGCGCTAAGCTAGATCACTCGATTGCAGTCAGCCATCCTAATTAAAATGTAGCATGGCACTCCACTGGGCCAGCCCGCTTGATTGCAGTTATCGTCCCCCTGGCCTCTGATTAGCCCCCTTGCAGTACAAACAAGCCCTCCTCACCTCACACGTTTGACTTGGCTTCTAGACAGATCACACAGAATAAAAATGCTTCTTTTCCTTTTCCAGCTAATCAAAAACTGAAGTGTCTGAGTGTCATGTTCAAGTCTTCAGACTTCAAAAGTGGGAGTTCTTTAAATGTTTTTAAAAGCAGAAGTGTGTCAAGTCATATGTTTTAATTGCCGCATCTCCCCAGCTCACTCATCAGCTAATTGTTAAAAGCTTTCTAGAGCTTGCAGATAAAAGTAATGAGATTAGTTAGCATAGGCCTCTTGAGATGATGTAAAACTCCATGGAGTCCGGCTTTCTTTTACCCGAGTCTACTGTATAGGTTGCTATGTCCATCTGGTCAGTCGGAAACTGGTTTTCTTCAAGGCGAGTTTGCATGCAACTAAGGCTTGCTGACCTTGTTACCCTCTACACAACATTAGCATACAATCAATCTAACAGCTCTATAAGCAGACAGAAAGTTTGATGTTTTGGACTTGGACTTGGCATGCTGTACATTAACAATTAAATGAGCATGTGTAACAGATGTCAAACTATCAGAGTTTGGCAGTAGAATGTTAGTAATCCTTCTTCCCAAAGGCCTAATAAAATATTTGTCAAGTATTTTTCAGTGTTAAAAAGATTTTAAGAAGACCTCTTAGGTTAATTTGGTCCTAATCACAGCTAATTGTCCTCCTCCTTATAAGCCTGTCCTTGCCACTCTCTGATGCAGACAGTTTTTATTGGTGTACCCACATGAAGGCCATGTGCTAAAGAAAATTAAAAGTAAGTCTCTCCAGCTGCAACTGGTTCATCTCAAAAGAATCAGTTTGGTCGTAAACATCACAGCACTACCTGCCATACAGGAAGAGCTCTGCAAGCTCACACCAAGTTTGACTTATTTGCCTTCGCATATACACTAATGAAAATGTTAGTATCCTTAAGGTATGGCACACACAAACATCATGCTCTACAAGCAGACACCTAATGCCTGAAAACTCTGAACATTTTCTGTTCATCCTTACTTATAAGTAAGCAGTCAATGGTTTATCTAAAAAGTTCTGCATGCATAGCATCTCTCCCATGGCCAGACAGGTAATAGATTAAACTGACGATCCTGTCAGGATGAAAAAAAGACAAATATTTCAAAACATTCCTCGCTGTCTTCTTTCTGAGAAGTCATCAGTTTGTAAGATGCCATTTCAGGTCTGTGCACTCCTTTGGTTTTGTGATCTGATTTTGTACCCACCAAGGACATGGACCTTAATATCCTTGCTCTGAAAACCTTCCTGCTCATGAGACCTGAATGTCTGCCTGCTAGTGTATTTCTTCCTTATCGTCAGTGCGGCACTTCTATGACACTGACAGTCGGAGCCTCTGACAGCTTTGGCTGGGCCCAGTTCAAAGTCATTTGAAAGGGCCCCACACTCAATACATACAATGTAATGAGTACCTTCTCTTCCTGGGTCTGAGACAACTTACCCGTTTGTCCCACCCTGTCAGTGTCATCCTGGCAGTGCCGCAGCTTACGCTCGAGCCATCAGATTTCTGTAAGCTGCCTACCCATCAGCCATCACTACCGTCTCGCTACGGGAAGGAAGTGTGCAAATGCAGGCAGCGCCCGTATCATCCTGATTAAATCCTGAGGTTATTAGCCAGCCTGACATTCACAAAGCACAGTCCTGATCTCACTGTCAGTTTCTCACCCCCTCTCTCTTTCTCTCTCCCTTTCTCTCTCTCTCTCTCTCTCTCTCTCTCTCTCTCTCTCTCTCACACGCACGCACGCACGCACGCACGCACGCACACGCACACGCACACGCACACACACACACACACACACAGGTAAGTATTCAGACATACATATACTCAAAGACAGCCGGAAAAATATGGACTGAGAGAGAGAGAGAGAGAGAGAGCGAGAGAGAGAGAGAGAGAGAGAGAGAGAGAGAGAGAGAGAGAGAGAGAGAGAGAGAGAATGGACGGAGAGTGAAAGTGAAAGAGTGAAAAGGACATAGACAAACATATGCCAGAGCGGCAGGGGACTAAAGCTGCCGGCTTGTGAAAGGAAGATGACCTTGATGTGGCGCTGTCTCAGACGGGGATTATGAGTTGTGTCGCCCGTGGCGAGAGGAGAGACTGGCAGCCGGGGACCGACCACCAGGTAATCACATTTCCCAGGAGGGGCAGGAACAGCCAAGCGGGTACTCAGGAAAAAAAACTGTAGTGTTAAATCAACGATTAGAGAGTTGATTTAACGCCATATTGGATTGTAGTTGGTCCAAGAGTACTCTCTAAAAGTTAAATTAACACAGAGTGAGTGTCTGGCAGGCATGACCTAATGGGCACAGACCCAGGAGACGCAAGGACAACGATGGCGGGTACAGAGGGTATAAAAGCTCAGAGGGTATACAACCGAGCGGGTATTTCAGTGCCAAGCAGACATGAAAGCCGAAAGCCCAACAGGGAAACTCCAACTCCCATTGTCATTGTGACACAGCACTCCACAGCACATAGGGGAACACTGCACACAACGAAATTGCATTCATGCCTCACCCAATGGTGCCCAAAAGGGAGCAGTGCAGCGGCACGGTACCACTCTCAGGGTACCTCAGCCATGGAGGAGGATGGGGAAGAGCACTAGTTAATTACTCCCCCCACCAACCAGGTGGGTGGGGAGATGAATCGGCAGCCTTTGGCTACAAGTCTGATGCCCTAACAGCTTACCCATAACTCATGACCATGACCCAATGGGCGTGGCATACAAAGGCCAAGGAGGGGCAAGGACAGCATAGTGGCTACTCAATCCCTGGCCCAAAAGGGAGGGATGAAGACCACAGAGCGGGTACTAAGTGGGTACTCAGTGTCTGGCAAAGAAGGGCAAGGACATCAGACTTGGTACTCAGTGGCAGCAGACATGAGGCACAGCAGAGAAAGAACAAGGAGGGGCAAGGATAAGGACAACATGGTTACTCTGTGCCTGGAACAGAGGGCAAAAATGTATGGGTACTCAACATCTGAGTTAGCCTGATAAACCAGCCTAAATGTGAGACCGGAGTAATTTAGTCTGGCCCCGATGAACGATGCCTCCGACGATTGTTGATGAGAACAACCTGTTGTTTTTTCAAACTGTGCCGGCACTCTGACCAATCGGCGATCTTTGCTGTGGATTTGCTTTCACAGCGGTGTTGCGAGCTTCGTTGTCACTCCCTCAAAACCCCGCCCGCTTTGATTCAAAACAAATCTCTGCGTTGTAATTGGTTTTGCCAGACTTAGGGCACAGTGTTCAAAACATTATCAGATCCAAGGCCAGACCCACTCGCAGCTGAAAAATGACGGTGCTGGTTTACCAGGCTACATCTGAGTATGCCCAGGAGGACAATAGAATGATTACTCAGTACTAAGTAAAGGGCAATTCAACGCGCTTCTGTTTTGTCATCTGGTGCATCGACGGCAGACATTGGGGCAGCACAGATGCAATTATTTTCTTCTTTTACTCAAGTGCACAACATATGGACTATGGTTACTCAGGACCCTGCAGACAAGACCCGCTGGGCACAGCATAATAGCATAGCCCAGGAGGAGTAAGCACAACGAGGGCCACAAAACCGGTAGGCCTACTCAGTGGTCAGACTGGCACAGAGGGTTCAGTGGCACAGAGGCACACAATATGCATGCCCAGGAGCAGTATAAAGTAGAAGTACTCTTACAACATTAGTACTCATTTCAACACTAGTAGTATGATATTAGAAAGTCGAATCCATGTAATATCACACCAAGATACAGTTGCACACGGTCTGGAAATGCCCATGAAGGCTGAAGACGACGGATGTGGTACAGCACTTCTTGCCTGATACTGCTCAGCAGAGTTAGGTATATAAAGTACAAGTAGAAATATTGTTACAAATGTAATTACAAATTATCATAAGGTTACATAGCTGCAACTATGTAATAAAACACCACGGTGTTCTAAATACATCCGTAACAATACTTCTACTTCTACTTCTACTTTATACAACTCTGCTGCTGAGTCAGTGTAAACAACAGTACTGGTGCTCGGTGCCAAGCAGACAACAGTCAGTGAGAGCAGCAGCAGGCAAACTGTACATCAAGTAAGCAATGCCCAAGAGGAACAAGGACAAAGACTATAGGGATACTCCACAAACAGTACAGAATGCCTGATAACAATAGATAAACAGTGCCTGGCAGAGAGAACACAGTGAGCACAGCAGCATGTGTACTTGCGTATGTAGGAGGAACCCCACAGTGGAGATGCATAGAGTAGTAAGCACCTGGAACAGAAGCCCCTGGGAACAGCACAGCAGCATGGGCATACTTCACGACTGGCAAAGCCATGCCGAGGATGGATGGAGGACAGAGAAGTAGCATGGGTGCAATACTATGCAACTAGAGCAGAAGTCCCAGTGGGTAGAACAGCATGGACACTCATCAGCCTGGCAGAGAATACCCTGTACCTGTGGGAAGACTAGCATGCTGGGTAGGCGTGCTGCCTCAGCAGACTGGCAGAGGATGCCCACTGGGCATAGGTGTGCCATGGCATACAAACACACACAGTTGTGGAGAGAAACATTGTTTATATGACTTCAGCGCCTTGCTTTTATATACTACTACTGTGTATTAGGGCTGAGCGGTATACCATTTAAAAAAACCTGATAACGGTTTTCACCTACACAAGGTTCACTTTTTGATGAGAGGTTTTTTTTTTTTTTTTTTAATTGTTTTAAAGTGATTAAAATATAAATGGAGATGAATCAAAATTCAGCATTTTATCTAATTTTTAAATTCAATTTCAGACTTTTCTTCAGAAACATTGAGATGTGGGGGAAAATCACCAATTATAAAAAAAAAACGAGCAGAGAATCGTGGTATTCCTTTTTATCAAGAAAACCGTGATATGTATTTTTTCCAGAACCGCCCAGCCCTAAATACTATATACCTTACCTTTATATACTACACACATGCCCGCACGTAGGCACGCACACACATAAATTTGTACCCTTTCCTGATACATTATATTGCCAGTAGGGCCTTTACTCTGTATCTGCCTGCTGATCACAATGATAATGTCACTTCTTCAAAACAGGTTCACGCCATCAAAATGAAGCACAGTTTTCAAAACCTTAACATATTTCAAAGGAACATCTGACAATTGGGTGTATTAATTGGCGAAAAAAAAGTATCAAGGCTGAGAATTACTCTTAGGTCTCAATACCTTGAGAGGTATTCATGAAGTATGAGTGTCAGTTGGTGTGCTTATGGTTATGGATTTTTTATAATTGCAAATGCTGTATACCAGACGGCCATAGGCTGCTATTGTACCGTATGTTTTATTGATATCCAACCCCGACCAGCATGGTACAATATAACAGTGCTCAGATTTGATCACTCTTCACAAACTATATTTGCATTTGTCCAGGCACTATGGAAAGCAAGAGAGGAATGCGTAAATTGTGTAATTTGGGTTGTATCGGCCGGGGCACGTTTTTCTGTGATAAAAATCAGTGATGAGAGTTGTAATGCTTTCCAGCCTGTGTGCTATATATTGCATTACATTCCAGGAATGATAAACAGGGAATCATTTTCTGGAAGTAAAACTTGACATCACTCAAAAGAAGCAGTTAGGACATGTCTTTAAGATTTTCACCACCTCCAGAAAAAACATGATGTATTCTGCAACCGGGAGAAGTCGACCTGTTATATTTTGCAAAAGCTGCTGTAGACATAGGTTTTTTCCTTTTTTTCATTGGCGGTGTTCATGACTTCTTGTATCTGCCAGTTTCTGTTGCCCGAGCCTGTACTTTGTGTTTCTTTTTTTCCGCATGTGTGCAACAGAGCGTTGCAAGGCTTGCTTTCAAATCGCTCTCTACCTTTCTGCCTCTGCCTTTCACCGCCTCTGCACAAACCTTGACTTTTTCATTTCTCACATCACTCTCTTTATATATTTATATATTAAATATTTGTTATAGGCCTATATAACATTTTCCTTCTCACTGGTGGAATGTTTTGTCAATGTGTGTGTGTGTGTGTGTGTGTGTGTGTGTGTGTGTGTGTGTGTGTGTGTGTGTGTGTGCGTGTGTGTGTGTGTGTGTGTGTGTGTGGTGTGTGTGTGTGTGTGTGTGTGTGTGTGTGTGTGTGTGTGTGTGTGTGTGTGTGTGTGTGTGTGTGTGTGTGCGTGCCTGACTGTCTGTGTGTGCGTGCCTGTGTGTGTGTGTGTGTGTGTGTGTGTGTGTGTGTGTGTGTGTGTGTGTGTGTGTGTGTGTGTGTGTGTGTGTGTGTGTGTGTGTGTGTGTGTGTGTGTGTGTGTGTGTGTGTGTGTGTTTTAACATGCATGCACACTCAGCAACTCAACTCAGCATATTAAGTGTTTGTTTGGTGAACCAAGTTAATGCTCTATGCAAATGACCTGCTGGCGGCTTCAAAGGTGTGGATTTGGGGCAGAGCCCTCCGGGGTAAACCGACCCGTATAATGACACCTGAGATGCCAAGTCCTGAACATGCGGGGCTGAATACTCAGGTGCAGATGAGGATGAGCTCCTCAAACAATGCCACCTTAAAGTCACATAGGCCTACTAGTTGTATTTAGGTATGTAGGGCCTATCATCTGGTTTGTTGAGCAGTCTTATGTTCGTATGTCGTTTGTCGAGGTTTGTTGAGTAGGCCCATGCAGGTAAGTAGGTTCAAGTCCTGAATATGTGGGATTCAATACAGTAGGTTCAAGTCCTGAATATGTGGGGTTGAATACAGAGATGCATGTGATCTTCCTAAGCTAGGACAGCGCGACCACATCTAGTGAGGTATATTTTCATATAGTTACTTATATAATTCCCAGATGGGATTTTCCATAGATGGGTGGCGTTCCACCTTTTCTTTCACCTGTTTCTCTCTGCTGTGTCATGGGTTGAGTTCAATGTGAGTGCCTGAAGTGGCGCGTCAGCAAAGATGACGGACCGATTGTCTTTGATGAAGTGCCTCATTCGAAAACGTGGGTTGTGGGGGTATCCACATGGTATCTTGAAGATAAGGGCGAAACATACCAGCTGATGAGAGCCAGGTTAAGTGATCACCTGCCTGCATAGCAAATTTACCGTTCTATCTAACTTGTGAACCCTAATTTCACAGGCACTGCATCATTATCATCATCATCATCATCATCATGGATTAGCACACAAAACTGAAACAAGTAAACACATAAATCATCCGATCACATAAGCTTTCTTTAAATGTTAAATGGCTTCACTGGAGCCGTGTTTTCGAAGGAGAGCGCATAATTGTGTCCCTGGAAGACTAAGGAGTGTAACTTCAGGCTTTGTGGAGTCCATTTTCACACATGAGCACGTTCTTGCTATTTTTCAGAGCGAGGTTTCTCCAAAAAAAGGGTTTGATGCAAAAAGTTGAAAAAGGCAAAAAAGAAACTTTTAAGGACATTTCCTTTCACCTGCGCAGGCCTCGAAAATGTCGATACGATATGATACTTGTCTGAAAGTATCTACACTTTGCAAGAAACTGGAATTAGATAGTGTCCAAAGAAAAGAAGCAAGGCAAGTTAAATGCACAAAGAGCCAAACAATAACAAAGAATGTTCCATCTGGGTCCCCATGAGAATTGAGAAACAGAACCGAAGAAGAAGAAGATAATGGAAAAGAGAAAGCAAGAGATACAGGATAAGGGGGGGAGAGGGAGAGAGAGAGAGAGAGAGAGAGGGAGAGAGAGAGAGAGAGAGAGAGAGGGAGAGAGAGAGAGAGAGAGAGAGGGAGAGAGAGAGAGAGAGAGAGAGAGAGTCTAAAGATGGGTACAAGAGAGGAGAATATCAATAGTAGGGCAGATAGGCAGTGGGAAATGATCTTACTACAGGAACAGACAGGAGGCAGACAGCTAGTGCTGCATGTAGAGAGGAGAGGGGTCTCAGTGTGCATTAGTCAGGTGAATACAGGCTGGTATCAGGCGGAGGAATTGAGGCTGATACTGTCCAGTATCGCCCAGCTGGAGAGGCTGATATTGCCCAGTAGTGCCTGTCTTGGACCCAGGCAGCCGCTAATCTCTACCAGCCACCATCTCCTCATTCCCATCCCTTCTTCTAATCCCTTCTTCCCCACCTCCATGTCCCTCTGCTCCTTGCCACTTCTACTCTCTCTCTCTCTCTCTCTCTCTCTCTCTCTCTCTCTCTCTCTCTCTCTCTCTCTCTCTCTCTCTCTCTCTCTCTCTCTCTCTCTCTCTCTCCTCTTCTCCTCCATAATCCATCGTTCCCTGAAACACACAGCTCCCCCAAACTCCCTCCATCTGCGTGTTTTATCTCTTCTCCATCGTCCTCCTCCTCTCTAGAAGGTACGGGGCGCTTAAGTCATTCAGCTGGCAGGCAGACACTTGCGCATCATTCTCCCCACAACCCTTTTTCACTCTCTCCATTGCTTTCTCTCTTCCCTTCTTCAACTGCCCCTAAGTGTGTTGTACGCCTACCTCACCTGTCCTCCTTCCACCGCTCTCATCAGGTATATTATGCTTGTCCCCCATCTCCCAGGTAGGTGGGTCATTCCATGTCAATTCACATGATTCTCGCATGAATCTCCCAGGGTGACGACGATATTCTTGACATCTCACAGACATGTAGTGTACCTTTAGATGCCAATTGAAAGAATCTCAAGTTGGCATGCTATGTCGGATGGTTGTGGGCATGACGCCCTCGAAAGTTTGATGTAGACATCTCTACAAATAGCATACCTTGGTTATTTGTGGAGCCTTGAAAACAAGATAAGTGATGTGTGATGAAGTTTGTTATTAGCCAGTTCATAAAGTGCATTCACTACTTTATTGCATAAGGTGGTGGTGGTGGTGGTGGTGGTGTGTGTGTGTGTGTGTGTGTGTGTGTGTGTGTGTGTGTGTGTGTGTGTGTGTGTGTGTGTGTGTGTGTGTGTGTGTGTGTGTGTGTGTGTGTGTGTGTGTGTGTGTGTGTGTGTGTGTGTGTGCTACTGTACCAGGTGCGGTGGCGGGGGAACTTGGGTGCAAGCAGCTCCTTGACTGACATCACATCACCTGGGATGATGGGATAGTATTCACTATAGGACGCCTCCTCATCACTGGAATACACACACGCACGCACACACACACACACACACACACACACACACACACACACACACACACACACACACACACACACACACACACACACACACACACACACACACACACACACACACACACACACACACACACACACACACACACACACACACACACACACACACACACACACACACGAGAGAAAAGACAAAGACAGCAGCAAAAATGTCAGTGAATTCAACAGAAGTAGACATTACAACATACAGTAAAGCAGTGGGTCTTTTGAAGCAACACAAGGGCATTTCAACAAAAGCATTTCAGTTTCCGTTTCAAGCCAACACAAAGTCATTTCAGAGATGAGACAAACATATGTGTAGCTCATTCAAGTCAAGTCAAGTCAAGTCAAGTTTATTGTCAATTTCTTTACATGCACTGGTCATACAAAGAATTTGAAATTGCGTTTCTTGCTCTCCCATGCAGACATAGACTAATCTAGGTAAGGACATAGACAGTATAGACATAGACAGTACTCATACATGGACATAGACAGTATGGACGTAGACATTGCTCATACAGACATTTAAAGTGCAAGACTGGACAACAGAAGACTTGTAGAGAACATACATTAAGAGGAGGTATTTGTTGTTCTTTTTCCTAAAAGTCCTTTATAGCGTTCTGACATAGTAATAGTAGCATTTGAAGAAATAAATAATTAAAAAAGGTTTTTATTTAAATACACCAGCAGCAGTATGTGTGTGTGTGTGTTTGTATGTGTTTTGTGTGCGTGTGTGTGTGTGTGTGTGTGTGTGTGTGTGTGTGTGTGTGTGTGTGTGTGTGTGTGTGTGTGTGTGTGTGTGTGTGTGTGTTTAGTGCAGGTAGAAAGTGCGTGCGTGCGTCTGTGTGTGTGTACCTGTGTATGTGTGTGTGTGTGTGTGTGTGTGTGTGTGTGTGAGTATGAGTTGTGTGTCAGTGTGTGTATGTTTGGGTTTAGTGCAGAAAGTGCAGTGTGCTTGTGTGTGTGTGTGTGTGTGTGTGTGTGTGTGTGGTGTGTGTGTGTGTGTGTGTGTGTGTGTGTGTGTGTGTGTGTGTGTGTGTGTGTGTGTGTGTGTGTGTGTGTGTGTGTGTGTGTGTGTGCGTGCGTGCGCGCATGTGTGTGTGTGTGCCGTTTGTGTGTGTTCATAAACATCCCTCCCTTTATGTTCCTCAGTCTCCTTTGAGTATAGTTCTGTCCTCTATGTCCAGATGGTCTGTAATGAAACACAAATGAAGAGCAGCTGTTCCTGCTGTGACCAGCAGGGGGGCGCTATAGTCAGGACTGGGATGGGACCAAAAAAGGTCTGGGCATTTGAATGGCCTCCTCTAAATCTCTAGGGGCCTCATTTATAAAACTTTGCGGAAGGAATGCGCCAAAAGATGGCGCACGCACGAAACTCAGGATGTGCGTGCGCAAGAAAATATCCAGATTTATAAAGCATGGCGCACGCACGTTCCACGTCGATTTCCCTTTATAAATCCCAACTGACTCTGAAGTTGCAGCAAATGTGCGCACCTGTGGACACACCCATAATTATCTATGAATATTCAGTGAAACGCCCAAAATGAATATTTATATCTGTGGACGGCGTGCGGAAAGCAGACGAGATAGCCTATTTACCACATGTGGAGCAAACAGTTTTATTAGATAGGCCTAGAGAACGTTGGGCAAAGTGGAGCGGTTAAGTTTGGGAAGTCGTAGGCTACAAAAATAAAACCTTGCAGCATGTGGATGGTTATGTTGACAAAAATCACGCTATACCAGAAGTAAAAAATAAATAAAATAAGGATGGTATGGACATGAACCTGTCAAGTCATGGACATGTAGGCTAGTATTAATTGAGTTGTGAACAAAGGGAAAAATAGCTGCGTCAAGGAAACATCTCACATGGCATGTCCCCATGTGAAATTCACCGGTAGAAAATCTATTAGCTGTCTCATCGCACCTCATATGCACCGGGTTTAAACTTTTTTCAACAATTGCCGTTGGTCACTGCGCGCAGCTGTCTGCTTTCAGTTCAAAGCGACGCCCCAACTGTCGATCGACATATCCACAGACAGCATGACATAGGCCTATGTGCATTTTCTAGTCTGTATTTATTAAATGTGTGTATTATAAACGTAC
>NC_085861.1:36090102-36092602 GCF_034702125.1 Engraulis encrasicolus
TGTGTGTGTAGTGGTACTGCATACCCGGATGTAAAGGTCCTCTTCTTTATCTGCGATGAGAGCTGCATGCTCTGGGCCATCGCATGTGTCTGCTCCTCCGCACTGCGGTACATCACCACCTTCGATGCCATGACGACCCCTCACACACACCAACACCTGGGGCACAGGAAACAGGAAACAGACGTTGAGATCACAGGAAGCTGTCGTGACATCACAGGCAACAGCCGCAACATCACATGGCGACACATTGACATCACATAAACACTGACATTACAGGAAGCTGCTGTGACAATGACATTCCAGAAATGACATCACAGGAAGCAGCCATGACACCACAGGAAGCCGCTGTGACATCACAGGAAGCAGCAATATCAACACCACAGGAAGACACAGTGACATCAGAGAAAGTCACAGTGTGAGATCAGAGGGAATTGGAGTTATGGGGGTGGTGGACCAAAGAGGAGAATAGAAGAAGAAGAGGGACAGAGAGGAGAGGAGAGGAGAGGAGAGGAGAGGAGAGGAAAGGAGAGGAGAGGAGAGGAGAGGAGAGGAGAGGAGAGGAGAGGAGAGGCATGACAGTGATGGGCAAGATAAGAGAATAGGGAAGGGTAGAGGAAAGGAGGGAATATGCTATGGGATGAGAGGGGAAGATGAATGGAAAAGACAGGAGAGCGGAACAGATGGGAGGAGGAGAAGAGATTCAATGGGGGCATACTGGTGTTGACAGGGTAGAGAGGAGAGAGAAAGGATGGAAGCTGAGAAAATCTCTGTAGTTGTAGGCCTACTGTATGGGAGCAATTTTGGACCAGTCGAGAGGCAAGAAGGGCTGAAGTGGTGGAGATGTGAGGAGTTCCATCTTTGGGAACAGATGAAAGGAGAGGAGAAGAAAATCTTTTGCAGCCACAGAGAGGATAGAACAGGATAGAGAGGAGAGGAGAGGAGAGGAGAGGAAAGGAGAGGGGATGGGATGGGATGGGATGACATGGTGGTGCCATGACACGGCAGATGAGAGGATCGGAAAGGGGAAGGGAGCTGAGTACATTTCTCCAGCTGCAGACCAAAGGAGAGGAGAGAAGAGAAGAGGTAAGGGAGAGGAGGAGAGGAGAGGAGAGGAAGGGAGAAGAGGAGAGGAGAGGAAAGGAGAGGAGAGGAGAGGCGAGGAGAGGAGAGGAGAGGAGAGGCGAGGAGAGGAGAGGAGAGGAAAAAGAGGAGAGGAGAGGAAAAAGAGGAGAGGAGAGGAGATTTGATTTGGGGCTTGAGTAGGAGAGAAGAGTGTTGGGTGGATATGACAGGCATGGTAAGGAGGCAGGTGATACAACAGAACAAGAGAGAAGGGGGGTTGGGTTGGGGGGTGGTCTGAGGCTGACAATTCTGTAGGAGTACATGAGAATGACTTGGGATAGGGATATGGGGTGAGGCATGGTAGCGAGGGAGGGGAAAAGACAGACGATAAGAGAGAACAAGAGCGAAGAGATGGGGGCCGAGACTGACAATTCAGTAGGGAGTACATGAGAGTGATTTGGGGGCCATGGATGGATATGGGGGGGCAGAACAGACCGAGAGAAAAGAAGGGGGCTGAGAACACATCTACAAACTGCTGATGCAAGGGTGGGAAATACCAACTCCGAGCCCAATGTAACATACTGTAACACAACAAGCCGCAGGTCTGGACTCCAGACTCTGAAGCCAAGGAGACATCATGGATATAGGCCAGCGGCCCATGCACACGCACGCACACACACACGCATGCACGCACGCGCGCACGCACACACGCCCGCACGCATACCGCAATCTACCCTACAGGGCAGCGGCCTATATGCTGCACATGCGAGCATACACACTAACACATACACAGGCACTTTCTGCAATGTACAGGAACCATGGACCCCACTAGCCAGTGGCCTATACACACATGCACACACACATGCAGGGGTGGTCCTAAGCGGTCCGACTGGGCAATTGCCCAGGGTACGGGGGAGCCAGAAAAGGAATTGCCCGGGACACCGCTACTGCACATACGTACTGGCATGCTTGCACACACCCTCACAAACAAGCACACACACACACACACACACACACACACACACACACACACACACACACACACACACACACACACACACACACACACACACACACACACACACACACACACACACACACACACACACACACACACACACACACACACATACTCAGGTGTGTGCTACAGACCCAACACACTCCATTGATCACTGCTGTGTCTGCTGTCTAACACATAGCAGCATAATAGCACTGGGTCTCATGATCTTACATCACACTCTAATGTTCACACACACACGCACGCACATATGCATGCACATATGCATTGCATACTCACACACACACACAGACACACACAGACACACACACACACACACACACACACACACACACACACACACACACACACACACACACACACACACACACACACACACACACACACACACACACACACACACACACACACACACACACA
>NC_085861.1:36097602-36100102 GCF_034702125.1 Engraulis encrasicolus
GAGGGTGGGGGTGGGGGTGAGAGATAGAAAGAGAATGCCAGGAGGAGAGAGAGAGAGAGAGAGAGAGAGAGAGAGAGAGAGAGAGAGAGAGAGAGAAGGGAGTGAGAGGAGATGGGATGAGTTCATCAGGGTGTATCCATTCATTCATCTTCTGTGCTGCCATTAAGATCTATTATTAACTCCCAGCCTTCAGCCTTCAGCCTTCAGCCTCCCAGCCATCATGTGGACACCAAACTTGGCCACACTTAAAACACACCACTTCCACTCCTCTTACTCTCCACTAGCCAGTCGTTCAATATGGGTCCCCTCTGTTTTGAACAGTTTTAACCCGTTTTCACCAGTTTTTGATCATTTCCCTTCAGTTCCCTTCTGTTTTGACCAGTAGCACTGAACTTCTCCTCACCATGCTGATCGCAGTGGGCCTTTCCCTTTCTGAGCCGTAACAATAAACCCGCTCCTCTGGCAACCAATTCAAATAGCATTACAGTGCTTTTGTCTGTTAAGTTAACCAATGACAATAAAGCTCTCCAGACGAAAAAGCACTGCACCTGTTTTTGTCCTCTTCTGATACGCAGGCCCGTTGCGTTAAGGTACGCAATGTAGGCAGTTGCCTAGGGCCCCCGAGTAGGTGGGGCCCCCAAGGACGACAGGTTATGGACCCAACAGCAACGACGATTTGAAATAGCTTTATAATAAGGCAATGCCATCTTTATGAAGGGCTCTGCTGCGAGGGAAGCAACAGCGCCTCCCTAATGCCCCCTGCTCGAGGGCCCCCCCCTTCCAATAGGTTTGCATCAGCGACAGCGACGTGAAAATGTCAATTGCCAAAAGGTGCAACGACAAATGTAGTCAAAGTACCCCTATCTCGAGGGGGCCCCCCTTCCAATTTGTTCAACCGTCAAATCCAGCGCAAATACAAACTGAAGATGAAGCTACATAATCTCTCACTGGATGTTGCGCAGACGCCAGTTTATAGCCTATTTTTGGCTCAAGACAGTTGCTTTTAAAATAAAAGTTAATCTTGAAGGCGACATATTAGGCTACTCTCTGTACTGCAACCAAACTGTCCCAGGCCAGTTGACATCGCACAGACAGCGAGATGCTTCATTTAGGCTACAGTGTTATGTTTTCAAAAACATCCGTGAAGCATTATCCATGTGCTGTAACAAGCACTGGGCAAACGTCGATTGATCCTTATTATATGGTTGTGACGTCATCTGTCGAATGCTCCATTCATTTCAACGGGGCTCCCCAACGTTCGGACGTCTGTTATTTTTCGATAACGGACGGGTTGGTCTATAACAGACCGCTGTCAATGTCAACAAAACTTTTCACTGCTAAAGCGACTTTTCAACAAGACTCTAATCAGCTGCTGTGATAGACAGCACCCGTTGTCCTGGCTACCGCTGTCAATGGCAACAAGACGTTCACTGCTAAAGCCACTGGCTTGTATACAAGTCATTGGCTAAAGCGAATGTTTCATATCACTCCGCAGGGGGTCCGGTCTTTTGTCACTCTAATCAGCTGCTGTGATGGACTACACCTGTTGTCCTGGCTAGCCTTCCTAGCTGTTGCCTAGCGGTGTTCCACAACGGCACTGTTTTGTTTTGCGCAGCAACAATCTTAACATTAAATAGGTCTAAATAAATGTCCCCGCATGTGTGAATCATTTAAGTATATCCATATAATAAGCGGGTTAACTTTCGGCGAGTCGGTCGCTTTGTGGAATAGCAGCACTTCAGAGAGAACAAGACCCCTCCGCTCCGCGTCGGGGTCTAAAGATTCTCTCTGTCGTGCTGCTATTCCACGGTAGCGACCTTCTCGCCGAACGTTAACCCTTACATAACGCATATCTTTTTCCGACACGGAACTGTTTTGAATGTGGACAAACGCAAGAAGAAACGAATGAACAATGTGCATATGCATATGACCGATAATAACACGAGTCACACAAGTGCGCTGGGATAGCTAGCCTACATTGTAGCCCACTTTCTTGCTATTATATGGATTACACATTGGAATTTGGGACCATGATTCTGGAAACTTGTGGATTACAGTGAGAGGTTGGAATACATTCTGCGGTCAAGACAACTCAAGGTAAGGGCACCGGGGTATTGGTCCCCTATAATTGACAAAGCTGTCAACCACGGAGTAACATAGGTGGTTGTTCAGTGATCCTGGGTCGCTACAGAGTAGCCTATTTGTGTGTGCTGCGGTAGTACTACTAACAACTTTGGATTGCATTTTCAAATGCGTGGTGGATGCAATACGAAAACAAATCTCGTCGAGGAGACCCCCCCCTGGTTTGGTTAGAATTCTTGCTACCAGCACCCCCCACTGTGCCTGCTCATTCGTTTTTCAGCCTTGAGTTTCTGGACTAGGCCTATTGTTTTATGAGTCAATAGTTGGTTTTGCACAAATGGAGCACCCTTAGATTTTAAAAGTGGTTGGAAAGATTAGACCTTTCTTTATTTGTGATTGGCAATGCAGATCATGATTT